>NW_027468598.1:25882261-26149761 GCF_046254945.1 Alosa pseudoharengus
TGTGTGTAGTTATTATAAAGTGTTACCGAACGGCTTTATTAGTTGAGGGGAAACTGTGACTAAATTTACTGTAATTTTTTCACAATTATGTATTTATCATTGCTTTTACTTTTCCTCTAATATTTATCTACCCATCACTATATTTACTCAGTTTACTTGATCATGATTTGATATCTAACAATTGAAATTAATATGGCCTATACAACAGAAGTTCTGAAATGTATTAAGGCAGAGACAAAGTAAAGCTGGCCATATTTAAATAAGAGCTTACATTATTGTATTGCTTCCAATATAAGAAGACATAAAATTGTCTTGAATTACTTTGTTGAATAGGCAATTTATTATTTGTCCATATCGGCTGAATTTTGTGAATAAACAGTACTATACAAAATATGAATCATTATTACTATTAAAAGGACACATACATACCAAGCGGTTCTACTGTTTTCATACTGAGGCCAAAAGACCTCTCTACGGAGCAATGAGTTAACCATATCCCGGGGTGAGATCTTTTTCTATGCCTTAAAACTTAGGTGATGGTGCTGTGATTAGCATGTACATGATGTCGAGCAATGGCATAGTTTATGTTATGTGTATGTATTGCAGTCTTGTGTTCAGAGATGTGAGTCTTTAAATATGTTTTAGTTTGACCAACATACACCAAACCACAAGGACATTTCAATATATTTAAGCACTAAATGAGTGGGAGTGGGGTTGGTAAAGGACATCCCCACGGCTATTATTTTGCCATAGGTACGAGGCCAGTGGTGGAGGAAGTACTGAAACTCAAAAGTTGTTGAGAAGGTGTCTTTATGATAAGGTTCAGTTTCACTTGCGCAGACGGGTAGGCTACACTGAAAAAAATAACTCATAGAATTTACTTTAAAAAATCTTAGTAACAATTTGCACTCAGTTTTTTTGAGTACATTTTAATGCTGTAACCTTGAGTGCAACTTACTTATGATAATCAAGTAAAATTTACCAAATTTACCAATAACATATATATGAGCAATCAGAAATATTGAGTAAATGTTAATGAATTATATTCATATTGGAATATCACTATTAATTGAATATTACTTAACTTCTTACGTAAATGTTGCTTAATTCTCTGTGATGAATGTTAATACCACAAATCACAATACGATTCTTAACCATTTATTTTTTAATAGGTCATCTTTAGCAAATTAAAGTTAATACTGCCAAAATAATCATAATAAAGACAAATAATGATCATACAAATAAAACTTGCAGTCAAAAGGGGGCAGTCAAAATGTACATTAAAGGAATATGCCACCTTTTGGGCCAATTTACTAATTTTCCACCTCCCCTAGAGTTAAACTGTCGAGTTTTACCTTTCTTCAGTTCATCCAGCCATTGTCTCAGTTTGATGTTAGTGTTTTTAGCTTCTGGTTAGCATAGATCATCGGATCCTTTGTTGCTCTAGCATGTCGCCCATTAGCCTCCTTCATGGGCGAGATGCTAGTTGGCAACAAAGGATTCAATAATCTATGCTAACCAGAAGCTAAAAACACTAACATCAAACTGAGACAATGGCTGGATGAACAGAAGAAAGGCAACTCAAGTGTTTAACTCTAGGGGAGGTGGAAAATGAGTAAACTGACCCAAAACGTGACATATTTATTTAAGATCATGTTAACAATACAACTTGTTAAAAATATGAATAGAGAAAGATAACAGAATGCTTATTTAGAAGCTGTGAGCTGGAAGTATTAACGTAATTTGGGATTTCAATCCCACTATTTTTGGGGAGAGCTTCAGGAAATCTAGTTCAAGGAAAACTTTCTGAAATGTCTCAAAAGTGTACTGCAGTGTTTTAGGGTATGCCAATTTAGGGCATAAATTACCCCCATGACCAAAGCACACGCTTTCGCAGGATTCCCGCATCCATGCAAGATCTCCTTGCCTTCTAGGAGGATGGCTACATCCACTGGATCTTCCGCAGGACCACAAGAATTTTCAGGATGTGTTGCGTGACATCACTGCAAAGGTGGTCCTGCATACAATTTACAAGAATAATAATAAAAAAATAATAAGCATAGAACACAGCATAAGACTTTCAGCATTAAGGACTTTTAAAGATCTTGTTGTTCAAGATCACTATGAGCTAGGAAAAAGAATGGCCGCATTTGCCAAGTAGGCCGAGTTATGAACAGGCAGAGGCTAATCTAATGGGGCATAGTAACTGAAACTACTGTATTGCTCTATAAATGCCTCAATAGGTTAGCTTTAGCTGCCTATCCATAATACGCTGTTGTCCTTTAAATCGTGTGCCTCTGCACAACAGTCCCAATACTTTTGTTACTGAAACGGGCTTTAACTGTGCAGTAGCAAGCAGTGATTTTGCAGATAAAGGCTTCAGAGTTATACGATATTGATTGAGAGGCAAAATCTGATACTTCAGCAGAAGGCTGGGAAATTATGCTAAATAATTTTTACTCATCTTACCTGGCAGTCTTTGAAAAGGTCCTCCTCTTTCTCTCTAAGATACAAAATGAGGCCACGGATGACTGCTTCACGTCTCTCCTCAATGCTCTGATTCTGTGGACAGATTAACAAGAACAAAAATACAAACCCTTATTGTTACATGAGCACATGGAGTGTTGAAGCCATCAAGTACAAGTAGCAGGGGAGGTAAGACCAAAATAAAATTACAAAATAATAAGCTTAATAATAAAAAAAAAGTTACACAACACAACAAACCTGAGTCAGTTTGTCCACAAATGGTCTTAGGTTATTACCCACTGCTCCGCCTTTAGCCTTCATCAAGGTGATGAGTTTTGGAGTATAGTAGTCAAGTTCGACCATGAATCTTGAATTCCTGCATGATCTGCATCAACAAAACCAAATATCAGGAACCGTTAAATGCAAAATGAAATGAGTCAACTGAGAGGATTCATCTTAACATAGGACGTATTGAATTAATCTTAATATTGGATTAAAATTGTATGCTGGATAGAGTATTATAAGTGTCTAAAGATTCATTTACCCCATCTTCACAAAACAAGGCAGGCCACTTCTCTCTGAAATCATCTGTAGCTGCTAGGTAGATTCCCACTCACATCCTCAAGCCTTCGGAGAATGTTTTGGCCATTTTTTTTCATGAATGACTTTGGTTTTGTTCTTCGTCATTGAGCCTTGATAATGGAAAGACAAAGTCTGAGGCTTTACCCCATACAACGATGTTTACCCCGTAGTGGAACAGTGCCATGCCATCACTGATTTTAATGTTTGAGGTAAATGTAGGGTTAGGAATATTCAGTTAGCTAACATACAAGTTACTTTAGCCAATTAGCACACAAGTCACCATTAGATACACACAGGAGCCGAATGTAACGTTAACGTTACTTTTAAAACTGTCTGTAGGCTCTGCCCACTGGATCAAGACGTTACCGCGTAAATAAAAAAAAAAACATTGTCGTTAAAAAAGATAAACGACAGCCAGTATCCGACGTAAAAATGCACATGTAGCTAACACCAAGCTGTTTCACCGGACTAAAGAGATGATGCAGTTAACGTTACAGCCTTTGATATTGCGACTAACTGTGAACAATTGCTTATTGTATATTGTACACCAAAAATACGACAATCAAAGTGTACAGATAGCCATAAATGAACTCAAACATAGAAGTAGAAAGAGAATACTTACGTGCAACAACATTTGGCAAAATGGCGATTCCCGCTATCGATTCCGTCTTGTTGAACTTGTCTGTTGCCTCAATATGCCTATGTGACTCACTGCGCATGTGCAAATTAAGACCTAAAATTTCTAAATAAAAGTTACTTAGTATTTTCAGATGTAGTGCCTTAACAGAAATACATTTAAATAACATTTTAAATCTTACAACATCTCTTGTAAGATTTACTTGTCCCACTCAGTAAATTAAATACACAAATTAATTGTGTAATTTTCTCTATCTTTATTGAGTTCCCTCCAAAATTAATATTACAGTGTAAACATTACTATTTTTTAAGGAATATATATTACTATACCCCAGAGTCATTTTTAACAGTGTACATTGAATGAGTGCTCACATTACTACCGCCGTAGTCTATGCCTCTTTATGTGATCACACACAATTCTGAAATATTTCCTAATCTGGAAAATGTTTCGTTTTTTTCAGCCAGCGGTTCTATAATAGTCTACAATCTGTGCCGCAAATGATCAGACATCAGAAGCATGGGCATAGCCTGTAACTTTGATGATCCGCGAAGCAATTGCATCGGAGAGGAGCCCCTAATGCTGCAGATAAGAGACAGAGAAAGGCACAGAACACAGTTGCATGTCCAGTGTAGCCATGGGTCTGGTGAATATACACGAATCCGGCGAAACTACCGGAAGTAAGCGGGCGCCATTACTGAGCTGTTGCTAGGTAGCATTGCGCCAGTGACTCCTATTGGATTGGTTGCGTCCAATGAGACCGTGTTCCGTTTTCAATTGTTCCAATAGCAGCAATAAAATTACCAGTTGGAAGAAAAAACAATGTGAGATACACAAAATACCCCGGGTCGACTGCCTCTGTCTGATAGCTTAACGTTACCATACGGTTTGCACTAGAAAATGCTACTTCCAATAGCAGCAACTGGAATCCATGCATTTCCACGGAATTATTTTTGGAATCTGATCCCTTATCATACCTGTTCATTCGTACTCATCGCTCAACTTATCGTGACTAAATTGAAGATGGCGGCGAACGGTAAACTTCCTGAAGGTACTGTCTGTATAAATCGTCTTGTAAATAAACTACCAGTGCTTTTTCAAAGTTCTTAATGTCTCGTTTTAAATGTCAAGGCCCTCGGAAGTCTACCAATGAAGTGTGGAGCTCCTTTGAGCCTCGTAAATAGTGTAAAACAGTGATTTATTTGCATGGCTAGGCCGATGCCTGAGGCAACCCATCAAAAAACTGTTGGTAGCATCGGCTAACTAGCGACCCTACATCCTTTCCTAGATGGCTAGCTAGTAATAAACTAGCAAAACGTGCTTTACTCACGGGAGTTCCAATTTGCAACTCGACAGAATCACTTTTCTTTCTTATTCAAAGTTGAGTTTGAGGTAGACTAATATCTTATGGATATAACTAGACGTAAAGTATTGACTTTTCATAAGTATTTCGTTATTATTATGACCGCCGCGCAGCGAAACGGCGGTCATATAGGTTTAGTCAGAATTCTTTTTTTTTTTTTTTTTTTCGCATGTCCAAATTTCCGTCAATGATTCCCGGGACACTGAAAGACCGGGGTAGACGAAACTTGGTGGGCATGTAACCCCATATGAATAGCATGGAACCATCGTTTTTCGTTTTGATCTGTAGCCCCCCCGCTGGACTGCACCCCCCGAAAGGAGGGTAGGGCAGACACAGTTTTCTGTGAATATCTCGAGAACCGTAAGGTTTAGGAGGACCATTTTTTTTTGTATGTTGATCTCAAGGGGCCATGTCAACCCATTCCATAACCACTCATTTCATGTAAAGCGCCACCTAGTTAAACACAAAAAAGTAAAAATGAGGTGTTGTAATCGCAGGTATCTGTGACCTAACATAGTCAAAACTGCACGAAATTGGAAGTGTAGGATCATTATGACACCCTCTGAATGCACGCCAAGTTTCGTGGAATTCCGTTCATGGGGGGCCACACAATAAATTAATTTATGTTACTATATACCAACTGGCCTGTAGGTGGCCGGAGACAGTTTTCTGTAAATATATCGAGAACCGTAGGGCCTAGGAGGTCCACCTTTTTTTTGTATGTTGGTCTTAAGGGGGCATGTCAACCCATCCCATTACCACTTATTTCATGTATAGCGCCACCTAGTTAAAAATTAAAAAGCAAAAAATTAGGTGTTTTCATCACAATATCTCTGGCTGACATGGTGAAAACTGCACGAAATTGAAAGTGTAGGATCATTATGACACCCTCCGAATGCATGCCAAGTTTTGTGAACTTTCGTTCATGGGGGGCCTTACAATAAAATAATTTATGTGTACATTTAGTGACCGTACACCAACAAGGATTCCCGTAACACTGAAAGGCCGGGGTACACGAAACTTGGTGGGCATGTAACCCCACATGGATAGCATGGAACCGTCATTTTTCGTTTTGATCTGTAGCCCCCCCCGCTGTACTGGACCCCCCGAAAGGAGGGTAGGGCAGACACAGTTTTCTGTGAATATCTTGAGAACCGTAGGGCCTAGGATGACCAATTTTTTCCGTATGTTTGCCTCCAGGGGTCATGTTAACCCATTCCATGTGCACACATGTGCATAAACAGATACACACGCACACACATACATTCACAGTAATCATACGTATGACACATACTCACACAGTAGACATATGTACGCATGCATGCACATGCACAAACACACATACGCAGGCAAACACACACACACACACACACACATAAACATAAACGTGTACACGCACACATGCACACAATTCAAGAATTTCTCAGAATTATGAACAGGCAAGATGGGGGTGGGGTTGTATAAAATGAATTTTACATGTGAAATCTAATCATGTTTTGGTACTTGTTGTCTAGCAGATACCAGTGAGAATTGAGTGTGGCTAATGCAATTTATTGAGACAGTTAGAATCATATAGGCCTTTCAGCATGATTTATTTTTGTGCATGTAACATGTAACCCCACATGGATAGCATGGAAACATCGTTTTTCGTTTTGATAGCAGGTGGCAACACCATGTGACGGTCATGCCATGTACTGCTCTGTGTACTTCCACTGGTATTTCGCTGTGTTCATTAGTGGAAACCCATGTAAGTCCCTAAGGCGGAGGTTATGGTATAAATGAGCTATGTATTCATGATGGAACAAATAGTAGCCACTGAACCGCAACTGCTAGATACACCTTCAAACATCAATATGTGAATGTAACTTTGATCAAAAATCAATCATACATAATAGTCTTGCTACATGAAATGTTACTTGGTATATTATTGTATGTGGATATGTTTAAATGCTACTTCATGATGTTACAACATATTACAGTATTACATGGAAAATATGCCTGAAATCATGGAAAACGTTTCTACTTTTAAATTCTTTATTCTTTCTGGGCTGCAGGACTCAGGAGTTTACAAGCCTCTGTACTTCTTGTTGGCGTTTGTCCTTTACATCCTCATTATTATAGTCAACTTAACTTTGATTTTTATTGTGACAGTGGATAAAAGCCTCCATGAGCCCATGTACATTTTCATCTGTAATCTGTGTGCAAATGGACTTTACGGGACTGTTGGTTTTTATCCCAAATTTTTGCTGGACTTGCAATCTGATATTCACATGATAAGCTACAGTTGGTGCCTGCTTCAAACATATGTGATTTATAGCTCTGCGCTGTGTGAAATGTCAGTTTTAACCGTGATGTCTTATGATCGCTATGTGGCAATTTGCAGACCACTGCAATACCACAGCATTTTCACTCCACGTGCCGTGTCAAAGTTGCTTGTATTAGCCTGGTCCTACCCTCTTTTGTCGTCAGCAATAGTTTTTCTCCTTACTTCTAGAATACCCATTTGTAGATCTTACATCCATAAACTATTCTGTGACAATCCTTCAATACTAATGCTGGGATGTTATCAAGCAATAGCCAACCAGGTATGGAGCATGGTGGTTATTACAGTATATCTTATACAGTTTGTCTTAACTTTAGTTTCTTATGCTCATATTGTCAAAGTTTGTATATCATCCAATGAGGGTAGAAAAAAATTCAGTAAAACTTGTGTTCCGCATATAGTGGTTATGGTCATATATATTGTGACTGTATTGTTTGATGTATTTTACAGCTGGGATGGTTCACTACATCTTCCAATTGGTGTACGTAATGCATTGGCTATACAATTTCTGATTCTTCCCCCACTATTAAACCCATTAATTTATGGCCTCCAACTTCCACAGATTCGAAAAGTACTATGTAGACAAAGTTGTAGACATAAAGTGTGTTATCTTAGAAATAATGCATGATTGTTGTTTGAACCATGTCCTTGTTTGATTATCCTGGTCTTAAATGAAATGAAATATAAGAACGGCTTTATAAGTTGAGGGGACACTGTGACTAAAATTTATTTTTTCACAATTATTTATTTATCATTGCTTTTACTTTTCCTCTAATATTTATCTACCCATCATTATTAGTTACTATATTTACTCAGTTTACTTGATCATGATTTGATATCTAACAATTGAAATGAATATGGCCTACAACAGAAGTTATGAAATGTATTAAGGCAGTGACAAAGTAAAGTTGGCCATATTTAAATAAGAGCTTACATTATTGTATTGGCCTATATTTACCTTCCAATATAAGAAGACATAAAATTGCTTTGTTGAATAGGTAATTTATTATTTGTCCATATCGGCTGAATTTTGTGAATAAACAGTACTATGCAAAATATGAATCATTATTACTATTAAGAGGACACTTTAACAAGACAAATTCAGTTCATAAATACCAAGCGGTTCTACTGTATTCATACTGAGGCCAAAAGACCTCTCTACGGAGCAATGAGTTAACCATATCCCGGAGTGAGATCTTTTTCTATGCCTTAAAACTTAGGTGATGGTGCTGTGATTAGCATGTACATGATGTCGAGCAATGGCATAGTTTATGTTATGTGTATGTATTGCAGTCTTGTGTTCAGAGATGTGAGTCTTTAAATATGTTTTAGTTTGACCAACATACACCAAACCACAAGGACATTTCAATATATTTAAGCACTAAATGAGTGGGAGTGGGGTTGGTAAAGGACATCCCCACGGCTATTATTTTGCCATAGGTACGAGGTCAGTGGTGGAAGAAGTACTGAAACTCAAAAGTTGTTGAGAAGGTGTCTTTATGATAAGGTTCAGTTTCACTTGCGCAGACGGGTAGGCTACATTGAATGAGTGCTCACATTACTACCGCCGTAGGCTATGCCTCTTTATGTGATCACACACAATTCAGAAATATTTCCTAATCTGGAAAATGTTTCGTTTTTTTCAGCCAGCGGTTCTATTATAGTTTACAATCTGTGCCACAAATGATAAGACGTGACAGAAGCATGGGCATAGCCTGAACTTTGATGATCCGCGAAGCAGTTGCATCGGAGAGGAGCCCCTAATGCTGCAGATAAGAGACAGAGAAAGGCACAGAACACAGTTGCATGTCCAGTGTAGCCATGGGTCTGGTGAATATACACGAATCCGGCGAAACTACCGGAAGTAAGCGGGCGCCATTACTGAGCTGTTGCTGGGTAGCATTGCGCCAGTGACTCCTATTGGATTGGTTGCGTCCACTGGGACCGTGTTCCATTTTCAATTGTTCCAATAGCAGCAATAAAATTACCAGTTGAAAGAAAAAACAATGTGAGATACACAAAATACCCCGGGTCAACTGCCCCTGTCTGGTAGCCTAACGTTACCATACGGTTTGCACTAGAAAATGCTACTTCCAGTAGCAGCGACTGGAATCCATGCATTTCCACGGGATTATTTTTGGAATCTGATCCCTTATCATACCTTTTCATTCGTACTCGTCGCTCGACTTATCGTGACTAAATTCAAGATGGCGGCGAACGGTAAACTTCCTGAAGGTACTGTCTGTATAAATAGTCTTGTAAATAAACTACCAGTGCTTTTTCAAAGTTCTTAATGTCTCGTTTTAAATGTCAAGGCCCTCGGAAGTCTACCAATGAAGTGTGGAGCTACTTTGAGCCTCGTAAATGGTGTAAAACAGTGATTTATTTGCATGGCTAGGCCGATGCCTGAGGCACCCCATCAAAAAACTGTTGGTAGCATCGGCTAACTAGCGACCTGATCATGTTTCAACACACATAAGGTCAATATCACACCGGAATTCTCCTTTAAGATGCTCTCAAGGGGAGCTGTCCACGTTAATAGTTCTGAAATATCCTCTAATTTGATGGTGATGTCAGGTGACTGCAGGTCACAGCTATAGGCTTACTGTTTAAACTTCGGATCTACACTTTAAATCAATACGAAAATAGAAAAAACTTTGACATCCGCATGTAAGCATCCCAAGTAGGCTATATACCACACACAGACATAAATAATAATTATTTAAGATTGGATTGTTGCACCGTTTATGTCTGTGTCACTTAAGAAAGTGAGGAAATGTGTAGGCTTAAATGACATATAAGCCTAGAATAGGCTTAGATTTTGTAGCAGCACAGACTAAACCACATGTTCCTTTCTCTGTTTTTACCTATAGGCCTAATAAAATATAGCCTTCACTTAGCAAAGATAATGGCAAACTATTCTGGCAACGTCTCACTTGATTGCATTTTTGTCCGCTTTTAATCACATTATTATGACCATTAAATGTATGCTATTTTGCACGCTAAAATCTGATTCATCAGAAGTAGGCCTAAACACAATAAAGAATGGGAATGTAAGTTGGTTAATGTTTTCTAAGTTGTAATGCCCCTGTCCTGTTGGTGACCTCAGTGAGAAGTGCCTGTTAAGACGCTCTTAGCCGGTAACGAGAACTCTGGAGCACACGTAGATCTACGAGTGTTTTCACGATGCTCTTAAGCTACGATGGTTTCGGGAAACAGTTGGCAAATCTTAAGACGTTCGTAAGAGGGACTTTACGATGCTCTTAGGCTTACAATGCTTTTGGGGAACAGGGCCCTGGTCTAGACTAGAAATTATGTTTCAAAGATTTAGAAGCTGGGCACGTAGCACTCCAGAATCGTTGGTAGCAACCCAGCCCCCTGGTAAAACAAATGTGTTTATCAGAGAGAAAAAAAACCTCATAAAATCATAAAATGTAACGTAAAAAGTAACAATGGTGTTGTAGAAATGTAGCGGAGTAAAAGTACAGATAATTGCTGCAAAATGTAAGTCAAAAGTATGCACTATAGATTCTACTTAAGTAAAGTACAAATACGTGGAAAATGTATTTAAGTACAGTACCAAAGTATTTGTACTCCACCACTGTATGAGGCAGAAGGCAATTAATAGTAGTTATAGAGATCCGGACCCCACGTGACTACCAGTGTTCGGAACACCATTTTGGCAGTAAAAATGACCAGCGCCAGCGCAGAAGCTTTCAAACCATCGGAGTACACATCTCACTTTAATTCGAATGACATTGAGCTTTATATTAAAAAATTAAATAGATTAAATATTACTGACCCATACAATGCCCCCGGGGTGCTTTTCACAAGTATCTCCGCTGAAAAAGACGTCCCAGATCTGCAGTATCCGGATATATATAACTACCTGATAAACTTTCCATCGTCCTTCTCGGGTGACTCTCTAAAAGCCTACAAAAGTTTGGAGGGTTATAAATGGACTCAGTCTGGCTTTGTAACGAACATCCAGCTGTGGAATCTTCAAGCAAAAACATGCTTTATCATTACTGGAAGGGTAAGTTTCCCAGTTTAATCGGTAGTGTAACGTTAGCATGGCTAGTAGGGGTCCGGGTTGTTTGTTTATGTTAGCTTGGCTAGCTACCGTGTCTGGCTATCTGTAGCTAGTTTGTATCTTTGATGTTCTCAACCAAGGTAGCTGACATTTTTAATTTCATGTAACTTATAGGTTAATCATTCCCAAAGGCTTAATGACCCACAGTTAAAGCCATGGATGGTGGTGAGGAATAATGGGGTTGTCTTGGGAGCCCACTGCAATTGCACAGCTGGACTTGGTGAGAGCTGCTCCCATGTGTCAGCTGTGTTGTTCAGCATATGGCAGCATAACAATGGCAGAAATGAAGCGATAGCTGTAACATCTAAGAAGTGCAAGTGGGCCACCCCAAGTGAGGACTCTGTAAAGAAAGTGGAGTATCAGCAGGGCAAGGACATAATTTTTAACAACTCTCAACAATATAAAAAAGGACAATCTTCGAAAGGTCATTCTGCCCCCCCAGCTTTCCCACCTCTGACCGCTGCTGAGCAAGCCCAACTCTACAACAACCTCTCCCAATGCCGCACACAAGAGGAGCAGATCATCAAACCAGTAGTCCTGTCTGTTGTCAAAGAGTATGCAGCATCCTATGTGCCAAAGGCTGTCATACTGGATCTACCAGAACCCCTCACCAACCTGTATGACAAGCAGGCAAGAGACCTCAACCTGGCAGATTTACAAGATCGAGCAGAAGCACTATTTGAAGACATAACTGTGACCAAAGAACAGGTACAGAACATATTTATTTTGTTTAAAATAACAGGAGCTAATAACTGAAATCTAAAATCTATCATGTACTGCATGTGTACAGTCTGTGCTAACTTAAAATGTTATGTGTAACAGTTTGGATCGTCATGTTTTCAGAGTGATATTGTAGAGGAGGAGACCCGAGCCCAGTCCAAGTCCAAAATCTGGTTTGAGCAAAGGAGTGGTAGGGTAACAGGATCTACCTTCAGAGCAGCCACAAAGACAGATGTCAGAAAGCCTGCAGTGTCTCTGATAAGACAAATATGCTACCCAAAGTCCCATAGTTTCACCCGTGAGGCTACCAGGTATTCATGAGCATAGAAGGATTAGGGTAAAATAGGGCATGCAGTGTGTATCTGCTCCTATGTGTAAAAATGTAATTTCCAGATGGTCAAGTGAATGTGATGTATGTAAAAGAACAGGGAGGGTAAATCCAGGAAGTACTATTCTAAAAAAGCAGGAGTGTAAAACCAAGTAGTATCCTTTTGAAAGTGCAGGGAGGTACCAATGTGGGGTGGCATTACTATTGTCCAAAACTAATGTTATTGTTGTTTCTTCAGATGGGGATGCCAGCACGAGGAATTGGCAAGAAAATACTATGAAATGCAGCATCGCCTCTCACACACGGATGTCATGGTAGAAACAGCTGGATTCAGGATTTCACCCCTGCACCCATTTATTGGGGCCTCACCTGATGGATATGTTTCCTGCAGCTGCTGTGGTTCAGGTGTCATAGAAATTAAGTGCCCATTTTCTGTAAAGGACCTTTCTGTTAATGAGGCAGTAAATTCTGTTGCTCACTTTTGCCTTGAAAAAGATGCGCAAGAAAAAATTAGACTGAAGCGGGACCATGCATACTATCATCAAGTGCAGATGCAGCTATTTGTTACTGACAAACCATATTGTGATTTCATTCTGTGGACTGAAAGGGGAAGCACTTCACCATTTGTTGAACGCATCACACCTGATGTGGCATTCTTTGACAAAGAATTGGAATGTGCTCGTGACTTCTTTAAAAAATGTGTCATTCCAGAGCTGCTAGCCAAGTACTTTTCTGCGCCAAAACCAGCAGCAGCAGCTGATCATAGTCAACAACAGTGGTGCTACTGCCGTGAGCCAGAAGCAGGGAACATGTTGGTTTGTGCATCAGGTTTTTGTTTAGTTAAAAAGTTTCACCAAACCTGCCTTCCCATGAAAAGGGCCCCAAAACAGTGGGTATGTCCCAGCTGCCGAAAAGTAATCAATGCCCAAAAAAGAAAAAAACCTTAGTGAGGAAATGTGAAATGAGTACATAGTAGTAGCTGTTACTGTGCTATCTTATTTATGAATAAACAGTTGTTAAACCAGTATTGTTCTCTTCCCCATCATTAGTATTAAGTATCTGTAGCAATCAGGGATATGAAACATGGGTAGGCCATTCATATCAAACACACCAGAACAAATATCTGGTTGGGTGGAAACTCAAGTTAGAATGGGTGGATGTGAAGCTTGATCTGTAAAGAGAAACAGAATGTGATCGCATTATAATAGTGAGTGATCAAAATGATCAAAAGTAATGTCACAACAAGCAAGCAAGAAGTGAGAGTCACAAAGGTTTATTTGCTAGTTGAGCACATCTGTAGCCAGTCACATCAGTTTACTGTACATCCCCATCACTGGAAGGGCACCACAGATTCAGACACATTTGTAAGTGCACAACATATGCTCACAATCTTGTCAAGGTAGGTCACATCATTTTCTCTGTCTATGTCTGTGAAACTTATAGGGACAGTGCTTTGCAAGACTGTGTATTTTTGACGGAGAACTCCTATTACTCTTTCAATATGTATCCTAAGAGAGGCTAGACATCTGGTGTTCTCCAAATCAACTGGATCTAATTGCTTCTTTCCCCGAGTAAATGCTGGAATCTTTAATTCAGCTTGGCATCTCTGAATGGACTCTTTAACCAGGAAACCTCTGTCTGCTAAAACTACGTCCCCTGGGAGCAAATAAGATAAAAAGTTACTTTGTTCTGTGATGAACTTATCACTTGTGCGACCTCCCCATCCAGTGGAAATGAAACAAATGGAACCTTGAGGGCAAATTGCAATTAAATATTTGATTGTGTGGTGTGATTTGTATGATGAGTAACACTGAGCACTGGCTAGCAATCTACTGGGTTTCTCTAGAAATATTTCAAAACAATCTATTATGCAAACTGTCTTTTCAAAGCTACTGTTTCGAAATGCATATGGAAGAGATTTTCTTAAGTATTCTCTGTCAGGCCACAACACAAGACTTGGCACCAGTCTACAATGCATCACACTAATACAATGTTTGAAGAGCTTTGAAACAGTAGTTGAGTCAATGGCAAAATAAAAAGCCAAAAATTCAAAGGACAAGTTCATTCTGAGCTTTATTAAAGTTAACATGTACTGCTGAAAACATGTTAAACCAGATTTAAGTTTGAGAAAAGGAGCCACAATATGAAAAATTGTCATGAGAATTGAATATGTTGATAAACCAGTGAGAGTATTAACTCTTTTATCATCGTTATGCAAGCTCATCTCATTCAGTGTAGTCCTATTAATTTTTTCTTTCAACAACATATTCTCAGTCCTCAAAGCTTGGCATTCTTGCTCAAGAGATTGGATGCGTTTACCACAGGATTCAGTGCTGCATGGTGGAGTTGCTGGATCATCCTCATGGAGAACAGGCTGGACATCATTTCCAGGTTCTTCATGGGCAGATTCAAAAGGCTCTGTGGTGGGAGTTTGGTCTGCAGTAGGGTCCTTGTTGCCGTCTTGGGGACAATCGGTTGATGCTCTGGTGAAAACACAAAAGTAGTATATTAAGAGTATATGTATACACTACTGATGACAGTTTGTCATTTTTTTTTATCAATCACTCTCTGTTTTCTGCAGTATATACTAGCTTTCTTTAGTAAGTAAGTAAATTGTATTTGTATAGCACATTTACATCATAATAATATATTATACATAGATAGATATTGACAATGACAATGACAATCACATGCATAGTCAGTGGCTGCCAAATGCAAGTCGCTAGGTGTGTGTGATGATTTCAAACCAGTCACAGATGTTATGGTTTTTAGCTCATTGGGTGTTATTAAATCTACAATATATTGTGCGAAAACTTTTTGGTTTATAATTTTACCAAGTCCATGCAAGTGGGGTTTAACAGGTTAAGGAACTTTGATATATTCACCTGGGAGGGATGGCTTTTGCAGATAGCTTTGTCTGCTCTATCTTCTGTAGCTTTGCTTTCTGTCGTCTGTTGAAAACCTCCAGTCTCATTTTTCTTTTCCTTTTCTCTGGAGATGGCACGTAGTTGAAAATAGATGGAACAAAGTCCGGACTCAAGGGATTATCACTCTTTCTCCCTACAAAATAAATAGAAACATTTCAGTATTGAACTGGGTTTTGTTTACTACGTTAGCACTAGCTTACAAAATATGACATTGTTAGCCCCACAAATTGCATGCTGTAATTCAACTAGCTAGTATTAAACTGATCAGAAACCACAATTATAGCCTATTAAATAATTAAGATACTTATGTTAGTAAGCTTTATATTCGGTAACTTACCTGATATGAAGTGATCGCTGCACAAGCGGAATCCAACGGCTGGGGGGTCCCATCTTTCAGTCTTGTTTTGCTTGCTCCTAGCTCTTTTAATGGCACTGATCCACCTAGCTCGCCTCTCCACATCTTTAGGAATGCGGTAAAACGACGAACCTTTCTTTTTCCCTCGTTTATTTGTGCAACCTGGTGCACAACAGTTATCTACCATGTTTAGCCTTCTTCACCACCACAGTCTGCTGAATGCTGCCGAATGCTGCCAAAATGGCGGTGCCCACGGTTTCCTGTCCCGTAACAACGTCATCCCCCGGAACTCAATAATCATAGCCTTTTCGTTTACCGTTGCCAAGCAACGGGACACCACAAAAGAGACGTACGGGGCTTGAAAGTGAACTCGAAAAAAATTATCCAAAATGGCAGAGCTAACTCTAAAATGGCAGTAGTTCTGTATAAACAAATAAGTTCAGGGTTTATGCTTTTATTTTGTAAAATGTAGTCAGAAAGAAGCATTATTACATCAAACAACTCAGGTTTTGTGACTAAAGAAATACTTCTGAGCTTGTGTACGACCGATCTGCCAGCCACGTACTGCTATACAAGACCTGTATCTGTAGGAAGCTTCTTGGTCCAGTATACTGTTTTGTCAAATCAGCGGGCACATTCATGCAGCGCAGATCTGGCTAAACAGATCTGGCTGAATCTTTCAATACAAGTATGTCTTATGTTTAGCCAGATCTGCGCAGCGCTGATTCGGTCGAACGCACCCACCGATTTGACGATACCAGACCAGAAAGCCACGGAATTTTCTTCCTACAGATACAGGTCTTGTAAAACAGTCTTAAAACAGTCTTTTAAAATAAACCCCCGGTACACTTACTAAGTTACTGATGCTTCATTTTATGTGTAGGGGCCCGATATACTACTGCAGAAGTATGGTGCCATTTTGAGCATGATATGTGGTTAAAAAGGTTCCTTTTGGATACGTTTAGCAGCCTTCCCTAAACACTTCCACTATTAGCCTTTTGGCTGGTGGCGCTGAAGCCGGTTAAACTCGGTATTTGGGACAACATAGTCTATAGAGAGCCGAAGTCACGCTCCTTCCGTTAGCCACCATGGGACCTATCTTTCGAAAAAGTATGAACGGCAGTCAATGGTAAAAGAAAAAATATTTTCTGGTCCCGATTATTTATTATATTATTCGTAAAAGTGAATTCCAACATTGTGAAAGATCGTAATTCCAACGACTACAAACCCATCAGTCGCGCTGGTGAGGTTAACCCATTCACAGCCACACCAGATTGTACTTTGGGGTGATGTTTATAACTGTGGGGTCATGTTACCATGTATGGCTGTAGCCATCACAATGAGTCATTAATGAAAACATATGAATTATATGAGATTGAATAAATACTTAAAAGCTACATTTCAAACTGCATTTGCTACCTGGCGTCAAGCCAGACACAAGTCTAGTTCCTATTTTATACCAAACGCAGTGATTGCGTTTCGCCAATTGCGCACCCACAAGCGGGTTTCAAAGAAAAAAATAGGTTTGGTCTGACGTGTAGTCAAGAAAATACTATTTTAATGGCACTAAAAATGTTAACACCACTGACCAAGAGGGGCTGGTTTCCCGAAGCCTTAGCGCTATGTAGTTTGTAAGCATTAAACATTAACAAACTAACATTAAACTCTACCTTAACATTTTCATGAATTTCCCAAAAGGTACTTTGCTACGAATGTCTTTTGTATGTCATTCGTTGGTAAGAGTGGTCTGGAGCACTCTGGGGCCGGTTCCCCGATAACGCTCACTCTTAGCGCGCTAAGAAGACTCAAAAGATATATCTTTCCAAAGTTGTTTATGTTCCTAAGTGTGTTCCCCGAAGTGTCCCTTAGGAAGCTTCTTAACACGCTACCTCTTACGTTCGACGTTACAAAGGCGCTGTCCCAAGTGAAGGTGCTGAATTAGTTGGCATCAATTGCTCAGGAATCGATTTTCTACTTCACGCGAAGGTGCATGACGGCGTTAGGAAAGACAACCCGTTCTATGCAAATTATACATTCCTCAAATTATTCCAGTAACATTTATTATGACCGCCGCTAGCGAAGCTAGCGAAGCGGTCATATAGGGATTGTCAAAGTTTTTTTTTTTTTCCCGTCATCTACTTCCTGAATTTTTGGTCAACGATACCCGGGACACCGAACCACTGGGGCACATGAAATTTGGTGGGTATGTAGCCCCACTAGACTTTTACGGAAAAATTTCGTTTGGTCCCCGGGGGCCACTCCCCCACCGCGCTGGGCCCCCGAAACCCAAAAAATGCAGTTTTTCCTAAATAACTACCTGAACCGTGGCACCGAGGATGAAGAAATTTGTATGGTATGTTGGTCTCAAGGGCCCACATCAACCTAGCCCAGGGGTGGGCAACTAATTTCCCCAAGGGGCCACATGACAAACTGGGACTGTTGAGGAGGGCCGGACCCAAAATACCGAACTTAAGTCTGAACTCAATTCTGTCCAATTCTATTCTGTTCTTGTATAACATTAAGTAAATCATATGGTTTTGTTTACTACTCGTAAGAACAGATAAAAATGTGAGGGAGACCAAGGAAAAACAGCAATAGGCTATTTAATCTATGTCTAGTATTTAATCCTCATTCTCGAAAATGATTTTTTGGCATTGACATTTTTTTTTTCAGTTTTCAAAGGCTGATATAAAAAAGTACTACAATATCTATATAATTAGGCTAGGCCATGAAAATGTGAAGGAGTCAGTACAACCATAGGCCTGTGCCACCATTTCATCAACACAGCAATATTTCATCATTAAATCATTACCATCATTACCATCATTAAATTAACTCTATGCAGAATTAGACTATGAAAATGTGAAGCAGACAATAGTAGGCTGTCATTAGTTAATCAACATGCACAAAGAAAACTATTTTAAAAATGTAGGCTATGTTTTTGCTTTAACTTTATGCACAAAACTGTGATTGGTCAACTCGCCCTGTGTGTTGAGCCGGCTGCTTCAAGCAACCTGTGGGTAGTAGCATCATACTAGTTCGCTAACATAAGCTTTGCAAATAAACTCAGACATATTTTGGTTACAGTGACGGGGTTATCCGAATGTAAACTGTCTATCTGCCAGTAACGTTTTGAAATTAACACTTCGTATCTCCAACAAACAGCAGGAGTTCGTTCTGACAACCTTTGCGGTGGTGAGCGACGCAGACATAAGAGACACAAAACTTTGAAAGGTTTACGCCGACTTAAAGGCAACTGCATTGTGTCGACGCAGAAGCATAAATTCTATTCACCAGCACATCAGTGAGGGTGTTTATTTACATCGTATGCATCCACGCACAAATGTATGGGCGTACAAATAGCAGTCGCTTTCAAAATAAAAGCAACGATATTGATTTGCGTGCATTATCTCTATGCTAGGCTCTTGACTATTGCTCTTTCACGGACCTTACGCGGGCCGGTCAGGGAAAGCCCACGGGCCGGAGGTGGCCCATGTATGACCTAGCCCATAATCACTCATTTGTTTTTTGCACCCCCCGGTAAAAAATGAAAATGCAATATCATTCTGCTTTAATCGCCCCTCTATTCAGTTAAGATGTTCAGAACTGCACCAGATTTTATCACATATACACACGCACACACACACACACACACACACACACACAGGTACGCACATACCATCAGTATTGGTAATTACAATGGCCGATACATAATTACAAATTCAGTAGGATTAAAGGAAAACCAAATATTCATCATAATAATAATTTGGCTGCATTTCTAGTATTGGTGTCACATAGTCGTTTGTCCACCAGATGGCGCATCGTTGCAGTGAGACGTAATTTTGTTGGAAGTTAATCTAAAGTGGGTTGGAAAGACACTACGCTTCCTACAAGGACAAGACTGTAGTTTACCGCTGAGAACGTCTAATAAGGGTAGGATGATTTCTGCATGACATGTAATTCCCATTTCTTCTTGAAGCCGAAATAAATCTGCGAATGTTTATCGGACATGCTTGGTTTTTACTGCAGGTAGGCAACGTTAATCTTAAGTTATATCAATAGCCTAGAGTAGGTAAAACTAGATGTACCGCGTAGCGGTACAAAATATGACCGCCGCTCAGTCCTGCACATCCATTCCGCGAAAATAAATCATATTAATGAATTTGTCTCCATCTTCTACTCCATCCCCCACTCTTGAAACTTTTGTGTATGCTTGTTTGGAATGTGTGTTTGCACACATTCCGCACACAAAGTAGCCTACTGGCGCTGCAAAGGTGAATAGATTTGTTTCTGGGCCAAAAAATCTGTAACATTGTTATAAAACCTTTAAAATCTCTAAACAATCACAAGTAGGGCAGTTCATCACAGTCCATCCATTGCAACTGGACTGATGAAAGGTACACCTGTAGGCTACATTGTATTTGGGAAAAGCAGAAGGTAGCAGCATAATGTATTTATTTATTTATTATTAAACAAAACAATCCCTGTCAGTTCCATGCAGTTTTCAACAGCTATCAAGAAGAGAGGTCATGTCATGGATTTTTGTGAATGTTTCTTCTTCTACATATGCATAAGTTTAGTCATCTAGTTCAAATGATATTCAGCTTTATTGTCAATGCACAAATTAAATACCAGTAGTCTAAAACAAAATGCCGTTTTACCCAGTGGTGCAAATAACTGACATGTCCAAAAGGGCCTTCATGAAATACGTTGCGAGACTGTTCATACACATTTTAACGGGCAAAGTTGAAGAGCTACTGTCCGTTATTGTTTGTGCAAATAATATGCTGATTCATGTTCCCTTGCATTTTGCAACCATGAGGTCCATGGTTAAGCTTAATCTTTTGACGCAATCTTTTGATTTTCACCCAGCCTAGTCCATGGTAGGCGCCCGATAGAAATATTGTTTAATTTTGCGATTGAGATATACACGCACTGGCGCCCCCCCCTGCGACGTGTTCGCCCCCCGGTTTTAGAGCTATTCTAAATGCAAAAATGCATAGAGGGAGTTATGACAAAACCGTGACTGTTAACAAACTATAAGCTATATAAGGTAGGCCCTATGCTAGGCCTATTACACAACACAAATTGTCACTAGGCTATGCTGGCGACCCAAATCAAATCTCAGTTGGAACCAATGGCTTCACCTTACAGTATCAAGCTGCCACCTCTTGGCGAAAAGTTAATAGTTTTGCATATCAGTAGTAATACATTTCACGTAGCTGTGAATCACGGAAAGGGCGAATGAAGTGGACACTTCTAAATGGAACCCAACCCACTGTACAGTAGCTCAAGGTCTGTGGCTAAAGCAGCCATAATGAAAGCGTTATCATTGTTTGGATACTTCACACACACGTGTTTTTTAATCGCATAGACTACAATTACCAAGCTGGAATCAAAGCACATCGACTCCCCTCACACACCCTAAACACGCACTTCGAACAAACAAAAAGCGCCTCAGTCTCACGGAATAGCCATAGGCAAAACTGTATCTGACCGGTGTAACGTTGGTACTAAATCATCCATCGCAAAGAACGATTTTTGTAGCACGTGCAACAAATATGTGTAGGTACAGCCCTGCCCTGAATACATCTCAACGTGTGCTCTAAAACATCTGGTTTAAATGGAGATGTAGATCATCACGGGTGCGTTAATAAATCTACATTGCGGCGAGTTGACACAAATTATTCACTTTGACGAATTTATGTAGTTTCAGTTACTTTACTTTGAGCCATGCTCTTCCTTACTTGAATCACCTTTGAAAATAGAGGATTGAAGTAGCCTATATGGGTGTTTGGAAATGAATGTTGACTCAGATGCTTTTTGAGACCTTGAGCAGAAATGTCCCAGCCCGGTGTTTAGGGTGCATCATAGACAGGTTATCTTTCAGGTAGCCTATATATTTTCCATTAAAAAACCATCACGTAGCGAACGTGTTGTGGCTAACTCACTTAGCTCCTGTTAGTAGCCTAGGTTATGGTCATAAGCAAATGAGATGACAGTCGAAAGATACAATTAGTGCTGTTATCGATTTGCTTGGTAGCCTATAAACGCATTTATGGTTTTCTACAAATACATCAATAATCAAATTGGCCTCCATCACTCAACCATGCTAACGGTAACATTATTTTACCTACGTTCTGCTATTGATAGGATTAACGTAGCCTACCTGCAGTAAAAAACAAGCATGTCCGATAAACATTCTCAGATTTATTTCGGCTTCAAGAGGAAATGGGAATTACATGTCATGCAGAAATCATCCTACCCTTAGACGTTCTCTGTGGTAAACTACTGTAGCCTACAGTCTTGTCCTTGTAGGAAGCGTAGTGTCTTTCCAACCCACTTTAGATTAACTTCCAACAAAATTACGTCTCACTGCAACGATGCGCCATCTAGTGGACAAACGACTACTTATCGCCAATACTGGAAATGCAGCCATGATGATGATGATGAATATTTATTTTGGCTTTCTTTTAATCCTACTGAATTTGTAATTATGTATCGGCCGTTCTAATACCGATAGTATGTGGGTGTCTGTGTGTGTGTGTGCATGTGTATATGTGTGCACCACCATCTACAGGCCAATGAGTGTACAGTCACTAAATGTAAACATAACTTAATTTTTTAGACCCCCCCATGGATGAAATTCTACGAAACTTGGCATACCCCCAGAGAATGTCAGGTTAATCATACACATAAAATTTGGTGCAGTTCTGAACGTCTTTACTGAAGAGAGGGGCGATTAAAGCAGAATGATATTGCATTTTCATTTTTTACCGGGGGGGTGCAAATCACAAATGAGTGATTATGGGCTAGGTTGATGTGGGCCCTTGAGACCAACATACCATAAAAATGTCTTCATCCTCGGTGCCACGGTTCAGGTAGTTATTTAGGAAAAACTGCATTTTTTGGGTTTCGGGGGGCCCAGCGCGGAGGGGGAGTGGCCCCTAGTCTAGTGGGGCTACAAACCCACCAAATTTCATGTGCCCCGGTGTTTCGGTGCCCCGGGTATCGTTGACCAAAATTTCAGGAAGTAGATGACGAAAAAAAAAAAAAAAAACTTTGACAATCCCTATATGACCGCTTCGCGGCGGTCATAATAATTTTACCGTTAGCATTGGTTGAGTGATAGAGGCCAATTTGATTATTGATGTATTTGTAGAAAACCATAAATGCGGTTATAGGCTACCAAGAACATTGATAACAGCACTAATTGCATCTTTCGACTGTCATCTCATTTGCTTATAACCATAACCTAGGCTAGCTACTAACAGGAGCTAAGTGAGTTATCCACACACGTTCGCTAAGTGATGGTACCTGAAAGATAACCTGATGATGCATCCTAAATACCGGGCTGGGACATTTAGCTCAAAGTCTCAAAAAGCATCTGAGTCAACGTTCATTCCCAAACACCCATATAGGCTACTTCAATCCTCTATTTTCAAAGGTGATTCAAGTAAGGAAGAGCATGGCTCAAAGTAAAGTACCTAGGACTGAAACTACATAAATTCGTCAAAGTGAATAATTTGTGTCAACTCGCCGCAATGTAGATTTATTAACGCACCCGTGATCTACCATCTCCATTTAAACCAAATGTTTTAGAGCGCACGTTGAGAGATGTATCCAGGGCAGGGCTGTACCTACACATATTTGTTGCACGTGCTACAAAAATCATTCTTTACGATGGATTATTTAGTACCAACGTTACACCAGTCCAATACAGTTTTGCCTATGGCTATACCGTGAGACTGAGACGTTTTTTGTTTGTTCGAAGTGCGTGTTTAGGGTGTGAGAGGGGAGTCGATGTGCTTTGATTCCAGCTTGGTAGTAGTAGTCTATGCGATTAAAAAACACGTGTGTGTGAAGTATCCAAACAATGATAACGCTTTCATTATGGCTGCTTTAGCCATAGACCTTGAGCTATTGTACAGTGTGTTGGGTTCCATTTAGAAGTGTCGCTTTCTGTGATTCACACAGCTGCGTGAAATGTATTACTACTGATATGCAAAACTATTAATTTTCGCCAAGAGGTGGCAGCTTAAGTCCGCTTGATACTGTAAGCCATTGGTTCCCAAAGGAGATTTTATTTGGGTCGCCAGCATAGCCTAGTGACAATTTATGTTGTGTAATAGGCCTACTATATATAGCTTATAGTTTGTTAACAGTCACGGTTTTGTCATAACTCCCTCTATGCATTTTTGCATTTAGAATAGCTCTGAAACCGGGGGCGAACACGTCGCAGGGGGGGGGGGGGGGGCGCCAGTGCGTGGATATCTCAATTGCAAAATTAAACAATATTTCTATCGGGAGCCTACAATGGACTAGGCTGGGTGAACTCAGCCTGATCTGCCGGCGATTCCTTTTCGATTTCTTAAAAGATTGAGCTTGGTCTGGCGAAAGCCAGACTAACCATGGACCTCATAGTTGCAAAATGCAAGGGAACATGAATCAGCATATTATTTGCACAAACAATAACGGACAGTAGCTCTTCAACTTGGCCCGTTAAAATGTGTATGAACAGTCTAGCAACGCATTTCATGAAGGCCCTTTTGGACATGTCAGGTAAAACGGCATTTTGTTTTAGACTACTGGTATTTAATTTGTGCATTGACAATAAAGCTGAATATCATATGAACTAGATGACTAAACTTATGCATATGTAGAAGAAGAAACATTCACAAAAATCCATGACATGACCTCTCTTCTTGATAGCTGTTGAAAACTGCATGGAACTGACAGGGATTGTTTTGTTTAACCCTCATAGGGTGTTCGTTTTTTTGTTACACAGGAGGTGCTGCTGGGTCTGGTGGACCCATTGCATTTTAGGCCTTTTAATTCAACATAATCAAACTTTTTTTTTTTAAATACTCACTAGATAGGTACTTCATCCCAATTGCAAGTAATATAAACAACACATATGTTAAATGTGTTGCCTTTACCTTTGTTAAATCACAATTTTGAATAGAAGTGCCACTCGTTTTTGTTTATTTTTGTATTAAAATATAACAAAATAAGGAAATGCATCATAAAACAGGCTTAACTGGAAAATAATCAACTATTGTACAAATGAAGCAAGTTTTATTTATTTGAATTTCATTAGAAATTAAACACACTCAATAACATCTGTCTGAACAACACATTGAAGCCATTGAACACGGCAATTTTATACCAGACTATACCACACATGAGGGGCAGAGTCTCACTGTGTGTGTATTGCATATGTATTTTTTGATAGGGGATGGCATGAAAAGGTAAAAAGAAGAATTGATGTCTTGTGCATGAGTGACTGCCAAGCATGTAGGTCCTGGTAGCATCCAAATCACATTGGCAGCCATGCAGGGGGGTTCATTTCTTGAGCAGGAAGACCATTCAATTCTACCATTTTTTGACATCCATATGTTGTCATTTGCAAGCTGCTGACAGTCGAGTCCAATGTCTGGCTGCTCAATGGCTGGTTCTATGGCTGGCTGCTCAACGGCTGGTCCTGTGGCTTGCTGCTCATCGGCTGGTCCTGGGGCTGGCTGCTGGCGGGCTGGTCCTGAGGTTCGCTTCGCGTTTCAGAGCTGGCTGACAGGCTGGTCCTATGGCTGGCTGCTCACGGTCTGGTTCTGCGGCCTGTTTGCATTTTGAAGCTGATTGACGAGCTGGTCCTGTGGCTTGCTGCTTATTGGCCGGTCCTGGGGCTGGCTGCTGGTGGGCTGGTCCTGAGGTTCGCTTGCGTTTCGATATAGCCTGACGGGCTAGTCCTAAGGCTAGCTGCTCACAGGATGGTCCTGGGGCTGGCTGCTTGCAGGCTCCGTCCTGGTCCTGGCTGCTTGCGGGCTGGTCCTGGTTCTGGCTGCTTGCAGGTTAGTCCTGGCTGCTTGCAGGCTGGTTCTGGCTGCTTGTAGGCTGGGGCTGGCTGCTTCTGGGCTGGTCCCAGCTGCTCACAGGCTGGTCCTGGCTGCTTGCGGGCTGGTCCTGGCTAATCACGGGCTGGTCCTGGCTGCTTGCGGGATAATCCTGGGGCTGGCTGCTCGCAGGTTTGTCCTGGCTGCTGAAGGGCTAGTCCTGAGGCTCTTTTACGTTTCGGAGCTGGCTGATGCTTATCCTCCTCTTCAAACTCAGTGTCGGACTCTAATTTTTCAGAAATGTTAATCTCACTTTCTGAAACTATTTGCTCTGCATCACCATCAAAACCCTCTGACACACTGACATACACACACACACACAGGACCTATGATTTCCACACTTTAACTAGTTCCGGGTCCAGTGGACCCGAACATCCTGTGTGTAATATAAATGTGAAGGGGGGGTATGCAGGGGGTGTTCATTGAAAATGTTTTCTGATTTATGTTCCTCACAGAAAATGAGCCAAGGCCAATGAATCTTAGTTTAAAAAAATAATTATTTGTATCATTTTTATTAAGCTAAAAACTGAAAACGGGTCCCACAGACCCGAACACCTTATAAGGGTTAATAATAAATAAATAAATACATTATGCTGCTACCTTCTGCTTTTCCCAAATACAATGTAGCCTTAAGGTGTACCTTTCATCAGTCCAGTTGCAATGGATGGACTGTGATGAACTGCCCTACTTGTGATTGTTTAGATATTTTAAAGGTTTTATAACAATGCTACACATTTTTTGGCAAGTGCTACAAATCTATTCACCTTTGCAGCGCCATAGGCTACTTTATGTGCGGCCCGCAAACACACATTCCAAACAAGCATACACAAAAGTTTCAAGAGTGGGGGATGGAGTAGAAGATGGAGACAAATTCATTTATATGATTTATTTTCGCGGAATGGATGTACAGGACTGAGCGGTGGTCATATTTTGTACCGCTATGCGGTACATCTAGTTTTAACATAGTTTTAGTTATCAGTAAAATATAAACTATTAACTAAATTATCAAATTGTCAGTAGGCTAATATGTTCACACGATATGTTGTGACGGGTAGACTAACCAGGTAGGCCTTTCCCTCGCTAATCATCTACCCTCCTTATCCCGTTGTGCCACTTGTGCCGCTTCTTGACATCGGTTTAACGACTTCTAAAAATTATGTAATACACTTTTATATTAATAGTAAGGTACCTTACAATTAGAATTGATTGGCAAGCAGCGGCAGTTACTTCTGTTTAATGCGGTATTGATTGCCATTGGTTAATGTTTTCAATAAAAAGCAAACTACAATGAACAGAGAGAAATAGTTATACAGTATGGTGGGGAATCAACGTAAAAAAAGGGCACCGAGCTTCTCGTCAGAGGAACTTGAAGTTTTGCTGAACGAGAGCTTGCACAAGGTGACACTGTTTTCCAGCTTTCGGAATAACTTGTGCAACAGCAACAAAAAACAGAGGAGCGACAAGGACACGTTGGATCGCTGCCATAGGCCTAGTTGGTCGCTTACTGGACACCACCATGCTTACCCATTTATAGATCTTAGCCATTTAAAGGCAAATTCTTTGCCAGCTTTTAATTAGCAAAAGTGATTGCCAATTTGAACGCTTTAATGACATTACGAAATAGCCTAGGCTAATTATCACCATATTAGTTCTGATACCAAATAAAGTAAACTTTATAAATAGGCCTGCACCCATTTTATTATTAGTCTTAAAATGTCCATAACATAAAATCATCGTTGAGCCACATCATCATCAACATACTGTGACTTGTACTGCGCTGCGCTGATTTCTAAAGACTGCTGCACAGTGGCGGCGACTAGCGTCTTGAGAGCTCAAACAACGCTAAGAGAGAGCTTACGAATGGTCCACACCAACCTTACGAAAGTGTGACTTACAGAAGATATACTTAGCGTACTAACGTTTCGGGAATCATGCCATAACGTTAAGACAGAGGTTAAGGAATAGGTTAAGAACTACTTACCGATAAGAACCTTTTGGGAAACCGGCCCTTGAACTCTCTAGCTGCACCTTAGCAATGTTTTGACTCGCAACTCTAGTCGCCACCACTGTAGGCTACAGCAATCTTTAGAGATAACTGTTGCGCATGCATCTCAAATATGGTACAATATCACTGTTTTGGTTCACCAATGATTTTATGTAAGAAGGCTATTAAGGAAATGTTTTCACACAAATAATAAAATGTCCATTTGAATTTAAATAAAAGCTTTATTCTCCTCTTTCTTGCTTTTTTCTCCACCATCTTCTATGTTTAATGTGGGATGTTGCTTTCATTGACAATGTTAACCAATGGCACAAAAGACTGAATTATGTCAGTAATTAAATGAGGCTGCTGGTCATTAAGCCGTGATTAAAAAACAATTAAATACTACTATGACATCATAAAATTGTTCAGATATGTTTGTTATATGGAGTGATGAAGGATGGCGTAATGGGTAAAGGTGTTAGGGGGTGGTCATATGGACAGATTGAAGATCGCTTGCCCCTCCAGACTTCATGTTAATTAAGGGTAGATAATATAATTTCTAATTTTTATCTACGTATGCTATTAATACGTTCATCCATGTTGAAGTAGCCTAAATATTACTAGAGATGTGATGTGTTGTTTATAGGAATTGTAGTGGATGGAGATGAAATGCTTTATTTTTATTCACATAGCAGGTGGCAACACCATGTGACGGTGATGTCATGTACTGCTCTATGGTACATGTACTTTCAGTGGTATTTCCGTGTTCATCAGTGGAAACCCAACTATGGTAGGTCTCTAAGGTGGAGGTTAAGGTATAAATTAGCCATGCTATGTGTTCACCATAAAACAAAAGGTAGGCACTGAACTGCAACTCTCAGATACAGCTTTAAACATCAATATGTGAATATAACTGATCAAAAATACTTTTATGTCTTACAATATAAAATGTTACTTGGTATATTATTGTATGTGGATGCTACATGTGAAACATGCCTGAAGTAATGGGGAACTTATCTACTTCTAAATTCTTTATTCTTTCTGGGCTGCAGGACTCAGGAGTTTACAAGCATCAATACTTATTGTTGGTGTTTGTCCTTTACACCCTCATTATTATAGTCAACTTAACTTTGATCTTTATTGTGACAGTGGATAAAAGTCTCCATGAGCCCATGTACATTTTCATCTGCAATCTGTGTGCAAACGGACTCTACGGGACTGTTGGTTTTTACCCTAAATTTTTGCTGGACTTGCAATCTGATATTCACACAATAGCCCACAGTTGGTGCATGATTCAAACGTTTGTTATTTATTGCTCTGGATTAAGTGAAATGTCAGTTTTAACAGTGATGTCATATGACCGCTATGTGGCAATTTGCAGACCACTGCAATACCACAGCATTATGTTCCCACGTGCTGTGTTAAAGTTGCTTGTATTAGCCTGGGCTTATTCTCATTTGGCAACAGCAATAGCTGTTATCCTTACTTCTAGAATACCCTTTTGTGGATCACACATCCATAAACTATTCTGTGACAATGCTTCAATGGTAATGTTGGGGTGTTATCGGACAACAGCAAACCATGTATGGAGTATGGTGGTTATTTCAGTATGTCTTATACAGTTTGTTTTAATTTCAATTTCTTATGCTCATATTGTCCATGTTTGTATATCATCTAGTGAGGGTAGAGCAAAGTTCAGTAAAACTTGTGTGCCTCATATTGTAGTTATGGTCATATATATTGTGACTGCATTGTTTGATGTATTTTACAGCTGGAATGGTTCAGTAAATCTTCCAATTGGTGTACGTAATGCGTTGGCTATACAATTTCTGATTCTTCCCCCACTATTAAACCCATTAATTTATGGCCTCCAACTTCCAAAGATTCGAAAAGTACTATGTAGACAAAGTTGTAAACACAAAGTGTGTTGTCTTAGAAATAATGCATGATTGTTGTTTGAACCATGTCCTGGTTTGATTATCCTGGTCTTAAATGAAATGAAATATACAAACAGCTTTACCTGTGTGGACACACTGTGACTGTAAATATATTTTATTTCATTATTATTCATTTTACTCTTGCTTTTACTTTTCTTCTACTATTTATCTACCATCACTATAGTTACTATATTTATTCATGTTACTTGATCACAATGTGGAATTAATATAGCCTACTTTGGACAACAGAAGTTATGAAATGTATTAAAGCAGAGACAAAGCAAAGTTGGCCACATTTATATAAGAGCTTAATGCATTGTCAACAAATTGATGTTGTTTTGGCCTATATTTACTTTCTAATAACAATAAGACATATAATTGTCTTGAATTATGCACTTTGTCCATATATTGAATATGTTATATATTATTATTTGTCCATATTGGCTGAATTTTGTGAATAAATGGTACTATACAAAACTAGATGTACCGCATAGCGGTACAAAATATGACCGCCGCTCAGTCCTGTACATCCGTTCCGCGAAAATAAATCACACTTCAATTTGTCTCCATATTTTACTCCATCCCCCACTCTTGAAACTTTTGTGTATGCTTGTTTGGCATGCCTGAGTGTGTGTGTGCAGCTGCACAGAAAGTAGCCTACTGGTGCTGAAAAGGTGAATAGATTGTAGAATAGCCAAAGAAGATGCAGCATTGTTATAAAACCTTTAAAATCTCTAAACAATCACAAGTAGGGCAGTTCATCACAGTTTATCCATTGCAACTGGATTGATGAAAGGTCACTTACACCTGTAGGCTACATTGTATTTGGGAAAAGTAAAAGGTATCAGCATAATGTTATTTATTTATGTATTTATTTATTTATTTATAAACAAAAACATCTCCGTCAGGTCCATGCCGTTTTCAACAGCTATCAAAAACAAAGGTCATTTTTGGATGGATGGATTTTTTGTGAATGTTTCTTCTTCTACATAAGATTTTAGTCATCTTTAGTTCATGTAATACTTTATTGTCAATGCACAAATTAAGTAACAGTAGTCTGAAACGTTAGGGACATTGTCAACAAATTGATGTTGTTTTGGCCTATATTTACTTTCTAATAACAATAAGACATAAAATTGTCTTGAATTATGTACGTTGTCCATATATTGAATATGTTATATATTATTATTTGTCCATATTGGCTGAATTTTGTGAATAAATGGTACTATACAAAACTAGATGTACCGCATAGCGGTACAAAATATGACCGCCGCTCAGTCCTGTACATCCGTTCCGCGAAAATAAATCACACTTCAATTTGTCTCCATATTTTACTCCATCCCCAGCTCTTGAAACTTTTGTGTATGCTTGTTTGGCATGCCTGAGTGTGTGTGTGCAGCTGCACAGAAAGTAGCCTACTGGTGCTGAAAAGGTGAATAGATTGTAGAATAGCCAAAGAAGATGCAGCATTGTTATAAAACCTTTAAAATCTCTAAACAATCACAAGTAGGGCAGTTCATCACAGTTCATCCATTGCAACTGGATGATGAAAGGTCACTTACACCTGTAGGCTACATTGTATTTGGGAAAAGCAAAAGGTATCAGCATAATGTTATTTATTTATGTATTTATTTATTTATTTATGAACAAAAACATCTCCGTCAGTTCCATGCCGTTTTCAACAGCTATCAAAAACAAAGGTCATTTTTGGATGGATGGATTTTTTGTGAATGTTTCTTCTTCTACATAAGATTTTAGTCATCTTTAGTTCATGTAATACTTTATTGTCAATGCACAAATTAAGTTACAGTAGTCTGAAATGTTAGGGACATTGTCAACAAATTGATGTTGTTTTGGCCTATATTTACTTTCTAATAACAATAAGACATAAAATTGTCTTGAATTATGTACTTTGTCCATATATTGAATATGTTATATATTATAATTTGTCCATATTGGCTGAATTTTGTGAATAAATGGTACTATACAAAACTAGATGTACCGCATAGCGGTACAAAATATGACCGCCGCTCAGTCCTGTACATCCGTTCCGCGAAAATAAATCACACTTCAATTTGTCTCCATATTTTACTCCATCCCCCACTCTTGAAACTTTTGTGTATGCTTGTTTGGCATGCCTGAGTGTGTGTGTGCAGCTGCACAGAAAGTAGCCTACTGGTGCTGAAAAGGTGAATAGATTGTAGAATAGCCAAAGAAGATGCAGCATTGTTATAAAACCTTTAAAATCTCTAAACAATCACAAGTAGGGCAGTTCATCACAGTTCATCCATTGCAACTGGATTGATGAAAGGTCACTTACACCTGTAGGCTACATTGTATTTGGGAAAAGCAAAAGGTATCAGCATAATGTTATTTATTTATGTATTTATTTATTTATTTATAAACAAAAACATCTCCATCAGTTCCATGCCGTTTTCAACAGCTATCAAAAACAAAGGTCATTTTTGGATGGATGGATTTTTTGTGAATGTTTCTTCTTCTACATAAGATTTTAGTCATCTTTAATGCGTCGCTAGACTGTTCATACACATTTTAACAGGCCAAAGTTGAAGAGCTGTTGTCCGTTATTGTTCGTGCAAATATAGGCTGATTCATGTTCCCTTGCATTGTGTAACTGAGGTCCATGGCTAGTCTGGCTTTCACCAGACCAAGCTCAATCTTTTAAGAAATCAAAAAATAAATAGCGGGCAGATCAGGCTGGGTTCACCCAGCCTAGTCCATAGGCACCCGATATTGTTTAATTTTCCGATTGAGATATCCACGCTCTGGCTATTCTAAATGCAAAAATGCATCAGGGAGTTATGACAAAACTGTAACTAACAAACTAGATCCTAATAGAAAGCTGTTAGCTTCCCTAAGCTACAGGTACTGTAGGCTTATAAGGTAGGCCTATTTACAACATAAATTGTCAATAGGCTACGCTGGCGACACAAATAAAATCTCCTTTGGAAACCAATGGCTTACGCTGCGGACTTAAACTGCCATATCCTTTCAAGGAAAGCGCGAATGAAGTAGCCACTTCTAAATGGGACAAGGCTTTGAACCGGTTCACGGAACGAAAACGAAAACCAGAAACTTTTGATGTTTTGCTAGGAACAGAAACAAAACCAGAAACTTTACATTTTTTTATGTTCCGGAACAGAACCGTTTATCTAAAATAATGGTAACCGGTTAATAGCGTTATTTTTTTCGTTCTTTGACAAGATTTCTGTGCAATATGACTTGGTGAGGTTCACTTCCGGTCGTTCACTCATCGGGAGAAATGTAATAGAGAAGCTTTCCGCCAGCTGTAGGCTACAGGCAGAATCTTCTGTCATTTCCCTCTGGGCCCTGACAAGGTTTTGGCCATTTGTTTATAAGTTTAATATTCACAATGGCAGCTATGCACACACCATTGTGGTTTTGTATTGTCTGATGACATAAGAGAGATTTTGAGATTGCGAGGTGAGATTTTGAGAGATTTTGCAACTGCGAGGTCCATGGCAGGCGCCCCACAGAAATGTTTCATTTTGCGAGTGAGATGCACGCTGCCCCCTCTGCGGCGCGTTCGCCCCTAGTTTCAGAGCTATTCTAGGGCCGTGACTGTGGTAAACAAACTATATCCTAATAGAAAACTGATAGCTTTCCTGGTTAAATGGTATAAGCTAGGCTTATTAGCCTACACAACATAAATTGTGCTGGCGACCCAAGTAAAATCTCCTGCGACCCAGTCTTTGGGAACCAATGACGTAGCCTATAGTGCTTTTTAATGTTTGATGACGAGATAGAGACATATGTAGACTAGCAATATAATTTTAAAGTCCTAATGATCAGCCTACTTATTTGTATGTCCCGCAGCTGACATGGAACGTTATTAACCGGTTCGGGAACTTTATTTTTTTGTTCTAACCGGTTCAGGAACATCCATTTTAGGGTTGAACCGAAAACCGGAAACGTTAAAATACTGTTTCTGTTCGGAACGAACCAATTGGGAAAAAAATCTGGTTCAAAGCCCTGAAATGGGACCCACTACACAGTAGCTTAAGGTGTGTTGCTAAAGCAGCCATAATGAAATGAAGGTGTCATTGTTTGGATACTTCACACACACATGCTTTTTAATTTCACAGACTACAACTACCAAGCTGGAATCAAAGCACATCGATTCCCCTCTCACACCCTGCACGCACTTAAAACAAAATAAACAGGCGTCTCAGTCTCACGCATGTATAGGCAAAACTGTATCAGACCGGTGTAACGTTGGTAAATCTTCCATTGCACAGAATGATTTTTGTACCACGTGCAACAAATGACAGTCGAAACATACAATTACAGTGCTGCTATCAATTTGCTTGGTATAACCGCATTTATAGTTTTCTACAAATGCAATCAATCAAATTGGCCTCCATCACTCAACCAACGCTAACGGTAACATTACCTAGGTCCTTATTGATATTATAAGATTAACGTACCTGCAGTAAAAACCAAGCATGTCCGATAAACATCCTCAGATTTATTTCGGTTTCAAGAAGAAATGGGAATTACATTTCATGTGAACATCGTCCTATCCTTATTAGACGTTCTCTGCGGTAAACTACAGTCCTGTAGGAAGCGTCCATTGTTTTTCCAACCCACTTTTAACTTCCAACAAAATTACGTCTCACTGCAACGATGCGCCATCTAGTGGACAAACGACTACTTATCGCCAGTACTGGAAATGCAGCCATGATGATGATGATGAATATTTGGCTTTCTTTTAATCCTACTGAATTTGTAATTATGTATCAGCCGTTCTAATACCGATAGTATGTGGGTGCCTGTGTGTGTGTGCATGTGTATACATGTGTGCACCGCCATCTACAGGCCCATAATCACTCATTTGTGATTTGCACCCCCCCGGTAAAAAAATGAAAATGCAATATCATTCTGCTATAATGTTCAGAACTGCACCAAATTTTATGTGTATGATTAACCTAAGTTTCGTAGAATTTCATCCATGGGGGGGGGTCTAAAAAAATTAAGTTATGTGTACATTTAGTGACATTTAGTTACAACGGCTGATACATAATTACACATTCAGTAGGATTAAAGGAAAAATAAATATTCATCATAAATAATATTTTGGCTGCATTTCCAGTATTGGCGTCACATAGTCGTTTGTCCACCAGATGGCGCATCGTTGCAGTGAGAGGTAATTTTGTTGGAAGTTAATCTAAAGTGGGTTGGAAAGACACTACGCTTCCTACAAGGACAAGACTAGTTTACCGCTGAGAACGTCTAATAAGGGTAGGATGATTTCTGCATGACATGTAATTCCCATTTCTTCTTGAAGCCGAAATAAATCTGCGAATGTTTATCAGACATGCTTGGATTTAACTGCAGGTAGGCTACGTTAATCCTAAATTATATCAATAGCCTAGAGTAGGTAAAATAATCTTACCGTTAGCATTGGTTGAGTAATAGAGGCTGTGGTGGATTTCTATGACTTAACGGAGGCATGTATGGTTTTTATAAACTTTATTACTGCAATTATTATGAGACTTCAAGGCCTGTACACATCTTAAACAGACCAGACCAGCAGTCAAGGATTGGGGTGAGGGAGTTCACAGTGACACCTCAGTTTTTCCACGACAGATCTGGAGGTTCCAACCGAGATTTGACACAGGATTCATCAGGAAAGCAGTTTTGCCCCGGGTGAAGCAGATCACGGCAGGTTAGTTTCCCCAAGGGCCCAAAAGGTAGGCAATTTTGCTTACATTAGGGAGAGCCAGGCTGTTGTGACTTGTGGGTAGCCTGGGACTGAGTTGTTTACTGAATCCTCAAAAGAATAGTGGAGACATAGGAGGGAGATTGAGTTACACTGTTGGTCTTTAAAAGCGCATGCGTTTTATGATGATAGAGTAGAGTGCTGCAGAATAGAGGGAGGATAAGAGGCAACTAGGCCGTAAATTAACCTGGCAGTAGTTAAGTTGGCTAGTGGGGAAAGGAACAATATATAATACACAATATAATAGTGATATTTCAGACAGATAGAAATATTTAAGAATAGACTGGAATGAGCTGACATCACTGGACAAAATATTAGCCATCGATATGCAGAAAGATAGAAAACATTTTAGAAATAGACTGAAATGAGCTGACATCACTGGACAAAATATTAGCCAGAGATGTCAGACAGATAGAAACATTTTAGAAATAGACTAAAATGACCTGATATCACTGGACAAACAGATGAGCCAGAGATGTCAGACAGATAGAAACATTTTAGAAATAGAATGACATGAGCTGATATCGCTGGACAAACAGATGAGCCAGCGATATGCAGACAGATAGAAACATTTTAGAAATAGACTGAAATGAGCTGATATCACTGGACAAACAGATAAGCCAGAGATGTCAGACAGATAGAAACATTTTAGAAATAGAATGACATGAGCTGATATCGCTGGACAAACAGATGAGCCAGCGATATGCAGACAGATAGAAACATTTTAGAATAGACTGGAATGAGCTGATATCGCTGGACAAACAGATGAGCCAGCGATGTTCAGACAAATAGAAACAATTCAGAAATAGAATGACATGAGCTGATAATCACTGGACAAAAAGATGAGCCAGCGATATGCAGACAGATAGAAACATTTTAGAATAGAATAACATGAGCTGAATATCACTTGGGCACAAAATCCGAGCCAGTGATAATCAGACAGATAGGACCCCTCAGAACAAAGTTTTAAAATGTTTATTTGCTATGTGAAAATACTGAGTGTGTGTGAGCATGGGCCTACAATAGGTGCCGGGAGCACACAGACCTACACTTGTGATTGAGGAGATCCCCGAGGGACAGAGAGAGGGTCGGTTGAAGGAGATCGGAATAAAAGTGGATCATTAGAGATAGCAATTGGGATACTGATCAAGGATTTGCACAGGATACATACGTTGGACATAAATGCTTTGATAAAAGTATTCACATGCCTCTAAACAGAGACGCCTGAGCCTCTGAGTAATGAGGAAGGCCTTTTCCCCTACAGCCCCTCTAAGTCCTCCTTACACCCAGAGAAGGACAGAGAAGAAGGTAAGGAGGCAGAGCAGAGTACAGAGGTTTTGGAAGACGAATCGGAGCTCACAGTGGGAAGTGATTGGGAGACATAGGTTTGTAAGAAATTCTCCCCCTGTAAGGAAACGTGGAAGGCTCACACTAGGTTAAAACTTAGAAGAAACATCACTATAAAATCTTACAGTGTGCCTTGCTATAATAAATGTTGTCACATATAAAACAAAATCAAAAGGTTGTGATGCACATGGCAAAATGTATACACTTTTGTAGAACAATATACTCACAACAATAAAGAAATATAGTTATAACACTGTTAGAAGATTCATGTATACACGTTAGTAGAGCAATATACTCACATCAATAAGAAAATAGTTAGAACACTGTTAGAAAGTTCATGTATACACCTCAATAGAGCAATGCACCCACATTAATGAAGAACTAGAGAATAACCTGTTAGAAGTTGATAACTTGTGTAAAACTGAAATAAGTAAATAAAATAAGTAAAGAGAAATAATTGTATGAAGTAAAATTTGCCACAGACATTAAGCCCACAGGTGGGGGCCAGACTCAGCAGAAGACCTTGGCTCAACGCCCAGATCTAGGCTCGCTGCCCAGACCTGGCTGACTGCCCAGAAGAGACAAGAGATAAGAAGTCTTACACACACAGGTAGGCCAGAGCAGCATTCTCACACACACAGGAACAGCTAAAACTAGGATTAAGTGAAATAAGAAGTAAGAACACAATTTTTTCTGTTAATTGTAAATTAGAAAAAAAACAAACATCACCAGAGAACAGAGGATCAAGCAACTAACACAGGGTTGAGACAACAGTCAGAGTAGGGTACATCACATTGGAAGTAGATAGGTTAGGACTACTCATAACACAGGGAAGAGAAAGGACACAACCACATAGTAATTAAGATAGCAGTGGCCTATAACCGTTTCCCATATTAACACACAGAATCAGAAAAAAGACAAACAACTTATCCAACAAGCAAACTACAGGGATATATGGCACAAGGAGGACATGAAGTGATCTGGACCATAAACATTACCCAGCATACAGAAGAGGGGTGTTATATAAACTTTGACACTGGACAAAACGTGGAATTCCAAGGCAAGAGGTTGCAACTCCCAACATACTGTAGAGACTGGTGGGGCCTTGTCGAAGTAGTAATTGATACACTTGGTGACATAGACCCTGGCATGCATTTGCAGGAGAATCAGGAGTGGCCACAAACCCGAGCAATAGCTGGAGACGCACATAATAGTGAAAAGTCAGAGGAAGAGTGAGTGGTTAAAATCACCGAACACCCAAAAGGAGGGTGGGGCGTAAGCGCCACAGACAAATAGGGGGCAGCGGTTCCAGGACAGAGAGTGCTGCTTCCAGCTCACTGTGAAACTTGGGGAGACTTGAGGGACGCCATGCTATACACAGTCGGTGACCTACGCCCATATACACCAGAAGATAACCAGCCAGTGTGCATCAAACCTAGCTTCGACGAACAAGAGGCACACCTCCGAGACTGGGAACTGGGTTGGTACCTGGATTGGGAACAATCTAGTAATATAGAAGACCAAAATCGACTCCAGGTGCACAGGGAAGACTGCAAATCGTAAGAGGATCTGATATATATCCACGAGGGGGTTCAGAACATTCAGTTAAAGGACCACAACCATTCAAAAGACTAAACCCACAGCAGGGAGAAGGGTTGTGAAGAATGGCGACGGGAGAGATGACACCCTTGGAGGAAGTCTTGAAAGAGAACAGGACTGCCAGAGATAGAATCAAGGAGGTCAGGAAGAAATGTGAAGAAAGGACACAGAAACACCACACCCCCTGGACATACAATGGAACATTTGATTTAAGCACAATAACCCAAATGCAGGAGAAGGTCCTGAAACATAAAACCATGACAAGAGGCCCGCGAGACAAAAGAAAAGAGAAGAAGAACTACTGACTCGGAAGCTTTCATGAAAATAGCCAAGCGGAAAAGGAAGAAGAAGGCAATGGAAAGGGAAAAAAATTCAACAAAGACAAGCATCCCCGACCCAGGCTCCAGATCCAAGGGCCCTGCCTATGGAGGAACCACGACCATCTCCATATGCAGAAAAGGACAGACTGTATCCCGAGATACCAAAAGAGGATACAAAGGAAATGGGCCAACGGAAAGAAGGACCACCGGGCTCTGCAATCCAAGCGGCCTTAGTGTTGAGAGAAGTCATGATGGGATCGCATGAAGTTGTGGGAGGAAATAAAGAAAATAATGGAGAGGCAACACGACTCCTCGTCAGGAGCATCACCGCGACCAACGGCGCCTCTTTTCAGCCCCGGGGCCCCTGAGCTTTCCCTGAGGGGTGGAGAGACTGAAGGAGCATTGAGGGAAATGGAGACAGACCATAGGAGTTCGGGAAGGATACAGAGGACCGAAACAGAAGTGGCCAAAAGGTGGGAAGAAGCACTTCAAAGTGAAGACGAGGTGGCAACAAACCATAGGTATGCTCTGGAAAAGTTGCAGCATGATTGGGAAGAAGGGTTAACCCACACCAGTACTCCCAAAGGACAGGAACAGAATAAAAACACAGGGATAGAAATAAGAGATCACGAACAAAACAGATGGATGATCCAGGAGCATCAGAGAATGATGGAGGAAGAGCAGGTTGCAGCCATTCGAAGAGAAGCTGAGATACAACTTGAGCGCTGGAGCGAGAGGAAAGCACTTGAAGCAAAACGACTTATAGATAAACTGAAAAAGACAGAAGGCAATGAGCCAGGAAAAGAAGAACTGGTAGCCAGAGCTTGGGAGAAAATTGGAGAGGCTATGAAATGGATAGAAGAAAGAGTAAACATGTGGGAATCTGAAAAGCACCAGAAATACAAGGTCAACTTCTTGAAGTTCATGTAAGAACAGAGGGAGAAATTAGAAGGAGTCATAGAGGAGATGAGCCTTGAGGAGAAGCATGAAGAAGAAAGGGCGAAGGCAGAACTTCTGGAACAAGAGAAGGAGAAGCATTGGAGGTGGACAAGAAGAGAAGAAATAGAGGAGGAAAGGCTAATTAGCCTAGCAGCTTAAAGGACTAAATTGGAAGAGCTGAAAGGGAGAACTAATGAAACTCTGGAGAAAATATATAAGTGTGTCTAAAAGATGAGAAACAAAAGCAGGGAAGAAGAGTGCTGAAACTCTGCGTGGAAGAGTCCGAGGTGGATCAAAGCACGAAAATACGATTTGGGAATAGATCAGGACATAGCCTATTACCCCGTGGAATCAATCCAGAGGCAACCACGAATGCCGGAGCAGGCCCAGACACAGACAACAGAACTAAAGCTACTAGGCCGAGGGGCAATAGGTGGAGGGTGCAACGGGCACTTCAAAGGTGCACAAGGAGTGCGATCCCACCAGGGCCGAAGGAAGGAATTCCGTGGAAAAGGAATGACGATGCTCTCAGTAATGATCCCACCCAGTATGATCGACACAGGACTCTTGGGGCTAAGCAGAGTAAAGAAAGGCGTCGAGAAAGGCCTGGAGGAAATCCGGAGAGGAATGAAGAAAGGGCTAAATGAGATTGAAGGAGAAGTAGTTCAAAAGAGTTGAAAGAAAACAAAAGAGAGCTGGAGAAGATAGAGAAAGAAGAGAAAAAGAAAAAGAATGGATGAGAAAAGAACGAGAGAGAATGCAAAAAAGAGGCCCATGAAGATTCAGATGAAGAAGAAACACATGTCATGGCACCAATAATAATAAAAGAGAAAAAATCATTCTACCAGCCGTGGACTCACTCGGACGTGAGCGGTCTCTTGGCAAGGCTCCCAGTGTTACCCGAGGGAGGAGATAGATGGATTTCAAATATAGAAAACCAGACACAAGGACGAACCTTGGCCTAATAGGATTCAGTAGTGACTGGGTAGAGTGCTATGAACAGAACATAGCCCCACTCCGAGCTATGATCATGAATGCAGAAACCAACAATCTGAAAAACCGCGACACCTGGACAATGGATGGAAATGAAGCATTTGAGCGCATCAAGGGAGAACTGCAGCAAGCACCTGCTCTTGCACTGCCAGACTATGGAAAACCATTCCACCTGTATGTGTCAGTGAAGAAAGGGGAGGGAAAGGACGCATACTTGACAGCTATTTATCGCAGACACAGTGTCATGGGAGAAGCAAAACAAGCAATTGGGTACTATAGCTCTTAACTGGAGGCAGTGGCTCAGGGTTATCCACCATGCTTTCAGGGACTTGAGGCAGTGTATTCAGCATATGTCAAGGCCTCCAGCATTACCATGGGATGGTCAGTGATCATACACACCAGTCGTGCAATAGGCCAGTTAGTTGAACAAGGAAAGTTCTGCCTGACACCCCAGAGACAGCTCAGATATTATAATCTGTCCCTTTGCCCTGATGTCAGCTTAAGGACATGTGACACAGCAGGAAAACTAGCAGATCTTGTTACCATCGACTATGAGGGTGTACCACACAACTGTGTAGCAGACTCAGTAGCCTTCACACAAGAGAGTGAGCTACTGGGGGATGGGATAACATACTTTGTAGATGCTGTAGTCATAATTATGACAACAAAACACACACAGGGTTCAGTGTAGTGCAAACATTGTAAAAAAATAAATAAATAATAATTACAGTCATGTGCGAGCCCGGTACACAACCGTGTTCAGCTCAACTAGCGGAGCTTAAAGCATTAACAGCAGCATGCTCACTAGCGGAAGGACAGGAGGCAACCATATATATTGACAGTGCATACACTCACAATGTTTGCCATGTGCATGGCGCACAGTGGAGGCAAAGAGGCTTAAAAAAAAAAAAAAAACAGATGTTATTCAGAAATTCAGTTATTATTAGCTGCCATAATGCGACCAAAAAGGCTAGCTATATGCAAATGCAAAGCACACTGTAAGGTACATTACCGTAGGTCATGTTAAGGCAGATGAGGTAGCAAAGGAAGCTGCCTTAGAGGCAAGAAGGCTTAATGCAGTCCCAAAACCCCCTCAGGAGAATGAACCACATACAGTGCTGTTCAACAGGTCAAACTCGGATGGTGGTCCCAAATTGGCTCCTCGATCTCCTAATAGATCAGGCACATTGTGTTTCTCACAGTGCAAGGGAGGATGTAAGGCAGCAGATTCTTGACAGAGGATTCTGGGCACCATCGCTTCAGGATCGCATTGCCTATGTGTTGAGGTCACATTTGTGCAATAAGCAACTCAAGGAAAGGCATAAAAACAGGCATAGGGCCAAGACCCCTGGGACATATTCCACTCCCAGAAGGTCCATTCAAACATCTGGTAATGGATTACATTGACATGGGAAAAACAGTCAATTCATACAAACATGTTCCAGTGATAGTATGTTGATACTCAAGGTGGGTGGAAGCTTGCCCAAGCAGGGGATATGATGAAAAGACTGTGATTCGTTTTCTGGCAAGAGAAGTGATCCCCAGGTTCGGAATTCCAGAAATAATGGTAGAGCTTAAGCGCAGATCCAAATTTGCCAAATCTAAATTGGGTAGATGCATTGCCAATTGCATTAAGACTTCATAGCTGGTTATGCCAACCATCTTTCGTTGGAACTCCTTGCTCTCACTGAGACTTGGATCAAACCAGAGAACACAGCCACCCCGGCTGCACTCTCCACTAACCTTACACTATCCCACACCCCTCGTCCATCTGGACGAGGAGGTGGGGCGGGCCTGCTGATCTCCAACAAATGGAAATTCACCCCGCTACTGCCTTCAAACAAATATGTCTCATTCGAATTCCATGCCATCACAGTGATCGCCCCAGCAAAACTCTACGTGCTGGTCATCTACCGCCCTCCAGGCCAACTAGGCGACTTTTTGGACGAACTTGACACTCTGCTGTCCTCCATCCCTGAGCATGACTGTCCGCTTCTTGTTCTCGGCGATATCAACATCCACTTAGATGCCCCAGGCTCAGCGGACTTTTTGGCCCTGATCCACTCCTTTGACCTCAAACTGGTTCAAAGCCCACCGACACACAAAGCTGGCAAAGAGCTTGACTTGATCTTCACTCGGAACTGCAGCACAGACACCCTCACGGTGACGCCTCTCCATCTTTCTGACCACTTCTTCATCCAGTTCAACGTCAGCCTGACAGAACAGCCTCCGGCTCCTCAGCCGATGGTCACGTTCCGCCGCAACATCCGGAACCTGTCTCCAACGCACTTTTCCTCTGTGGTTGCCTCCGGTCTACCTCCACTCAACACCTTCTCCTCTCTGGAGGTTAATGAGGCCACAGACTCGCTCTGCTCCACACTGAGCTCGTGTCTAGACGAGCTGTGCCCTCTTACCACAAGGCCAGCTCGATCCAAACACTCTCATCCATGGCTAAATGATACCCTCCGATCGCAGCGCACCAAACTCAGAGCCGCGGAGAGGAAATGGCACAAATCCAAACTAACTGATGACCTCAAAAACTACCAGACACTCCTGACTTCCTTCTCAGCCAGCATCACTGCTGCTAAGACAGCTTTCTACAATGACAAAATCAACAGCGCTACAGACACTCGAAAGCTTTTTTCAACCTTCAAATCGCTACTCAACCCTCAGATGCCTCCTCCTCCATCCAGCCTTACTGCAGATACCCTCGCCTCATTTTTTACAAACAAAGTGGCGGCAATCAGCAGTCAATTCTCTACATGCCCACTCAACGCATCTGACTCAGATACCGCACTCCTACAACCTCTAGGGACTGCTAGATCATCTTTTTCAGCATTCACGCCTCTCTCCGAGAATGAAGTATCTAGACTCCTGACATGCAGCCGTCCTACCACATGCTCGCTCGACCCTATACCTACGAGCCTTCTTAAGAACGAGCGTTACTTAAGAAAGCTTCTCTCAACCCTGCTCAAGTCGAGAACTACCGCCCTGTCTCACTCCTGCCTTTCCTATCCAAAGGCATTGAACGAGCAGTCTCCAAACAGGTCTCTGACTTCCTTTCACAGAACAACCTTCTGGATCCAAATCAGTCTGGGTTCAAAAGCGGCCACTCTACCGAAACGGCTCTGCTGTCTGTAACAGAAGCCTTAAAAGAAGCCAGGGCGACCGCTCGGTCATCAGCACTCATTCTGCTTGACTTATCGGCTGCCTTTGACATGGTTAATCACCGCATCCTTCTCTCTATACTCGCTAACATGGGAATCTCCGGTTCTGCTCTCTCCTGGTTTGAATCCTACCTCACAGGACGCTCGTTTAACGTATCATGGCTTGGTCAGCTATCTGCACCTCACCATCTCACCACAGGGGTCCCCCAGGGCTCAGTACTGGGCCCCCTTCTCTTTGCTATCTACACCACCTCCTTGGGACAGATTATCCGTTCGCATGGCTTCTCATACCACTGCTATGCAGACGACACACAGCTCTATCTGTCCTTTCCACCTGATGACCCCTTGGTTTCAGCACGGATCTCGGATTGCCTCTCAGACATAGCTACATGGATGAAGGCACACCACCTCCAGCTGAACCTCTCAAAGACCGAACTGCTGGTCCTCCCAGCTAAACCTACCATACACCACGACATCAACATCAAATTTGACTCCCTGTCTGTTTCACCTACCAGGACTGCAAGAAATCTAGGAGTTGTTCTCGACAACCAACTAAACTTCTCAGATCATGTTGCCTCAGTCGCCCGGTCATGCCGTTTCGCACTCTACAATATACGGAAAATCAGGTCTTACTTAACTCAAGATGCCACCCAACTTCTGGTTCAGGCAATAGTCATCTCACGACTCGACTACTGCAACGCCCTCCTGACAGGTCTCCCAGCCTGCGCAGTGAAACCACTTCAGATGATCCAGAACGCGGCGGCGCGCCTGGTCTACAACCAACCCAAGAGGGCACATGTTACCCCGCTACTCATCCAGCTACATTGGCTACCTATGGCGGCCCGCATCAAATTCAAGGCTCTAACGCTTGCCTACAAAGTAGTCTCCGGTTCTGCTCCCACCTACTTGAATGCCTTCATACAGACATACGCTACCTCCAGACCGCTGCGCTCCTCAGACGAACGACGTCTAGCTCTACCTCTGGTATGCTCAGGCCAATCCAAACTTTTCTCATCTGTTGTTCCTCGTTGGTGGAACACACTGCCAGTTCCTACAAGGGCAGGGACATCCCTCTCCATTTTCAAAAAACTCCTGAAGACCCAGCTCTTTAGAGAACATCTCCTCTCATAGCAACACTTACAACAAGTCTTGCTGATCCTAGCACTCACCAGCCGTCTTAAACGGACACGTAACTCTTAAAAACAGCACTCACTGATGCACTTATTCTTACTGTACTTATTGTTATGTTTTTAAATTGTCCTAATATTGTTGAGAACTGCTCTAAAACTTAAACTGTTTACCATGTTGTTAGTCGCTTTGGTTAAAAATGCGTCAGCCAAATGTAATGTAATGTAATGTAATGTAATGTAATTAATGAAAATGTGAAAAAATCACACCAGGCACCTAACGCCGCATGAAATGGTGACTGGAAGAGTGATTCCTACTCTGTGAATTAGTGACGGAAACCCTCGCTAGAAATATTGGAGCAGAAAGTGAGCAGTTATATTAAACAACTTTCCCAAGTTCACAGGGCAATTTTCAATGAGCGGAAGAAGAGAAAGGAGATTGGAGAGGGGGTCCGAAGAAGGGCCCATTCAGGGCGGTGTCACAGAGAAGAACGGAGGAGCCAGACGATGATCAGGGGAACCAAGGACCGCCGGGACCCCCACCAGACTCCCCTGGGGTGGATAATGGTGGTGGGGAATCCGGGGGAGAATCAAGTACGAGTAGGGGTATGGCAAGGAGGATACTGCCAGCTCCTGATACTGGCCCTAGGCGTGATGTGCCTAGGGGGCATGGTGTTTTCTCTCACCTATCTGTTCCTGCAGGTGCTGTTGATGATTGGGTGGAGCCAGGCCCAAACGGGAGGAGGCGGACACTTCCACCCAGAACTGAGGCCACTTCCGAACCCCAGGTATCTGAGACCATGCCAGCTGCCCCGAGAGACAGCCATCCCTGTAACGAGCCCTCTAGAAGTCACTGCAGCTGGCTGTACAGTCGACTCCAAAACCCCCTACAATGATGGCTACACCAAAGAAGCGACGGGACCAGAAGAAGGAGGGAAAGCGACAACACCGCCGCTGCCGCACCAGTAGAGGGATGCAATCGACTGGGGAATCTGGTACTCTTTTGACCTTCCTAATGACAGACCAGCCGCTACAGAGGACTTCATAGGATGGTAGTAGAGAACAAGACAATGGGGACAGACTCATGTTGTACATACATCCCTGGAACAGATGAAGACATGGAAGTCTATCCATAAAGGCAATGGATAGACTTAAGATCCTGAACACTGAAGCTCATGAAAGTTCGGGAAAAGAATAGAAGAATATAACATTAGATGTAGGTGATGTGTCAGGTATTTTTTAGGCCAGTGACTCAGTGGCTGAAAAACAACTTTGGGTTACTGGGAGCACTGATTGTGGCATCTCTTGGTACATTGCTGTTCGGAGCCGCCCTTGTCGTAGGACGTATTGCATCACCCAATGTTGTAGGAGGATCTGCTCACAGGCAGTGGCCAAACAATTGATGGTTATGGGAGATGATATGGATAGGAGAAAGTGAATATGAGAATATAATGTTGTTGGAAGGGCTCCAGGCTTATCTGGAGCTTCATCCTTCGAGTGGGCAAGAATAGAGTGGGGCCCTGCGAGGTGCCCACACCTATCCACAATAATACATAGATGCTATGTCTACGCACACACACACACACAATACTGATAGGTAACTCACAGGACATGTACCTGCACGCCCAGGTGACAGAGAAAAAGGATAGAAGTCATGGGCTGTGACCTGATACGAATAGTCGCCTCAAAAGAGCATAAAGCGACAAGGGAAAGGTAAAAGGGATGTTGAGGTATTGCTAACAACTACTTATTACTAGGGCTGTCAAAATAACTGATTAATTTCGATTAATTAATTTGAGAAAAAATAACTGATTAAAAAAATTAGTGCAGATTAATTGATTCCGTATGACCTTTGCCCCCGAGCCGTTCTAGTCAGTAAAAATTAGACTGTAAAATGAAGGAGAGAGAAGAAAACGTGCTGCCTGGATCATTGATTGGAACATTTACTTTTAAAAAACGGCCTGATGGTGTTGATAAAAAATAAAGTGTTGAAAATAAAGTCCTCTGCAATGTCTGCAGCAAGGAATTTGCATATCACCGGAGTACATCAACTCTATAGTCGCACATCAATGCAAAGAAATAAGTGTTGACATTGAGGGGAGTGTTAATTTATTTTCATTGTGTCCCCTAGGTTATATCTTTGGCCTGAAATGCCTTATATGTGAAAAAAAACTTCTTCCTGAAGCACTTTATTTTGATAGATTATTTCATAGATTATTATGGCAATTATTTGAACAGTGAAAATAATAATAAAAGAGTTTTTGAGCTTTAATGTCACTAATGCTGATTATTCAATGATTCATTTGAATTTAAATATTTAAAATACTTTCACAGCAAAAATTATATATGCGATTAATTTAGATTAATTAATCACAGAGTATGTAATTAATTAGATACATTTTTTTAATCGATTGACAGCCCTACTTATTACGCATAGATGAAACTTAGAATTGTGGAGGATAAGCCCTCACCTGCAAGGCCATCCAGAACAGTTGAATAGTAATGCTTGCTTGAAACCTATATTACATGCTCTCACCCCAGCCTGCCGTATGCTGGCCCCGGCCCGCCGCAAGGTGTGGCGGAGTTTGTGGCTCAGGCAGTGCCCAAGGACGGGTAAGACCCCATTTTGGTCAGCAGGGGCAACCTAAGGCAGGGGGCTGACGGGCCGGCTCCATAGTGTGGCGTATACTTGCGACCGGTGATGTCCACCCAGCCCGGAAGGGGCATAAGTGTTGTGATATCTGGGAGATATCTAAGGGGGAGCGATGCTACGGGAGAACAGGGGGGTGGGACATGTAAGGAAAATAATCAACCTAAATCAATATATAATCAATATATATATATATATATATATATATATATATATATACTTTACTTACAAATATGTGAGGAGAAAACGGATTGGCAGATTGGGGACAAATGCGATCATGATGTTGTTATGTAACTCCGAATTGTCACGATGGCCGTTGCATGAAAATTATGTTTATGCTCAAAGTGACTGACATATTGGTCGGCTTTGGGGACAAATCCATCTCAAATTGGTCTTTCTGTCACCCGTTCTGGGCGTCCAGGTTTGATAATTTAGAAATATTACACATATTTGAAAGTACTAGTGCATAATCATCATTTAAATAGATTAGGTAGTGACACATTACGGTTTACATTTATATACATTTTTTTTTTTTATACACATATGATAATGAAAATTGTACAATCATCACTTATGAAGGGTGCTAACCATATACAAGGTTCCATAGTAAATGCTCACGCACGTCTGGATGAAAATGCCTTGACAATATATTAGGTCACGACATCATTTATGCTTGCTGTAGAGTGAGGCTAATTTAGCCTCAAAGGAGGGAATATGTGGTGGATTTCTATGACTTAACGGATGCATGTATGGTTTTTATAAACTTTGATATTACTGCAATTATTATGAGACTTCAAGGCCTGTACACATCTTAAACAGACCAGACCAGCAGTCAAGGAGTGGGGTGAGGGAGTTCACAGTGACACCTGGCTGGATGGTCGAGGGGGTGAAGGAGTTCACAGTGACACCAGGCTAGATGGTCGAGGTGAAGGAGTTCACAGTGAACTAGATGGTCGAGAGCGAGAGGATGATGTAATTGGATGATGTAATGGTGGTAACAGCAAGGCCAAGTAACAGGTGGCAAGATAAGAAGCCCTGTTACAACTGGAAAAAACAAAATCTGGGAAAAACCCAGAAGAAGACAGTTTTGCATAAAATTTATGCATGATGAGACAATGGGTTCCACCAATAGTCGTAACCTTGGTGGATGCTGATAGGCCAACAGGTGTCTTTCGAGGGTGACGAGAGGGTCCAACCCCAAGGTTAAGGAGTATAAAAGATAGGTCGCAGCCACCTGTTAGTCAGATCTCATCGGGGGCGCCAGCTGATGACATCTCACATCACCCTATAGACCTCTGAAGTTCGCCTACAAAAAAGATCCAAAACGGCCATCTTTGCCCATATAAGGAGATCCGGTTGTTAATTGAAGCTAACTACCTATGGCAAATTGCATTGCAAGTTAGCTCTGGAGTAGCAAAAATCTAAGTGTGCCGCCTTCACTTACCGGAGATCACAGTATCCACTCGAAGGCAGAGGACAAAAGTGTGTTCAGGAAAACGTCTGCATTTCAGACTTTTTCATCCCCACGAGACTTTAACAGGTGCGATTATTCAAAATCCCCATGTTATTTTCCCATAGGAAAAATCGCCAGATACCGGATGTCAAAGATGGCAGCTTTTTTGTAGGCGAACTTCAGAGGTCTATTGCTTGACACCTGGTCTGGACATCGTTTAGGCTGGACTATCACTGCAATACGGTGAATAAAGATCAACAGTCTCAGAGATCTCCTGTCTGCATTGTCTCCTTCGGACGCCTTGTTCCAGAGTGCTAATTAGTAAGTAGGCCTAGTTAAGTGATAAATTGTTCATTGGATTCGGAAGTGGACCGGTTTTTCCACGACAGTAGCCTAGGCTATATCCCTCCGCTGGCTGGTGTTCACGTCATCGCAGTTTAACCATAAACAGCAATCAGAGGTGTCTAGTTTTATTCCATAAACATATTGTTTTTTATAGACGTTAGTTGCACGCGCTACCAAGAGCTTCAATTTACTGCACCATGTAGGCTACTGTAGTGCAGTTTACTGTCAAACATAAAAAAAAAATATGGGTAGCTTACAATTTTCGCACAACTTGATGGAAAAGTGTAGCACAGGTTAAAGAAAACCCATTCATGTTTGAACTCAAAAGGAACTTCAAAGTATTTCCCATAGGTATAGTAGCCTTTTAGCTCACAACGACAATGAAAGTGAAACTTGGAAAGTGGAAGTCTCTCCACCGAGTGTTAGGCCTACATTAGATGCACAATCAATCGCGAGTCGATGCAGGTAAAAAGTAGTAGGTTTAGTAACAAAGGTAGCCTAATTTTGCAAAATGTGATGACGGCACACAAACTTGGGCAAACACGTTTAGTAGCCTATAGCAGGGGCGTCACTAGACCTTATTCACTGGGGCACAGGGACGTGCACAGGGGGGTTGCTCAGGTTGCCCGGGCAACTGCCCATATGCCTTTCTTGACTCATGTTGCCCTTCCAAGGGGGGGAATAAATAAATAAATCGTACAATGGATGCAGAATTTTAGAGGAGGACGTAGGCCTAGATAAAAAAATCGCAAAGCCTCATTCACTTCCATTCGGGCACCGAAAATCAAAGTCAGTAGGGGAAGGGCAAACTGTTTACGTGGCTGCAGCGCTGCATGCGACCGGCACCTGAACTGCATTAGCGGCTCTAGAAGGAAGATTGTCGCGGTTGTCGGGTGAGACAACTCAACGTTGTCGGAAAAGGTGAGTTTGTGATGTATAACAAACGAACGATCATCATTTTTAGTTTGAGTTTGCCACGTTTAGCCTAAATAATCAGACAGATAGCTTGCAGACAAGCAGCCCGTTATCACTATTTTTTTGGTAGGCATTAGGCAAACATGTCTGCTGATAGTTTCTCACATTTCGTTTTAGCAAAAAGAATGAATGATGGAAGTAATGCATCACATTAATTATTTTATTCAAAATGGTTAAAGCCTAAATCCTATCACTAGTATTTTGGGTATTGTTTGAAGCCAAGATGCCCACTGAAAAGAGTCAGATTCAGGAGAGGGAGAGACAATTCAGGGAGGCAGCAATCACTGCAGGGTTGGCTGTGATAAAGATGACATGACACTGTGTAGACAAATTGATTAATTAATCAGACTCATATTTTAGCCTACTAATGGCAATGTTTCATAATTACATTACATTTAAGATGAGGAGCAGTCACAAGCCTCCAGACTATGTGAGGGAAATGTGGACAAGGAGGAGGCCCAGAGGCCTAAGGTAGGCCTAGGTGATGATCACCAAATATGAGATGAGAGGATCATGCTAGAAAGTACAGGGTTAAAGCTGCATGCTAAATCATTGTAATCTAAAAACACATAGCTATTTTAGAGGTCATTTCAAAGATCTTGCCTGAGCAGAACATAAATACTAGTGGGCATTAAAATAATAATAAGTTAAGGTGATTGAGTGCTGTATTTCAGTGTTTTACTTCTTTGTGTATATATATTTTGAAAAAGACGCTGTTATTCTCAGTCCTGCATATAGCCCGTGAGTTTTTTTTTTTTGGGGGGGGAGGGGGGTGCCCTTTTTTCAGGTCAGAGCAACTGCCCCTCAAAATTCCTGTGCACGTCCCTGCTGGGGCACATGCCTTAGTAAAAGTCTCCAGTGCCCCAGTAAAATTCTAGCGCGGCTCTAGCTGGAAACAGCATTCATGAGCGCATCTCCGTGCCTGCTTTAATCATGACCAGAACCTGTCACTTACAGCCAATAAATAAAAAAAAAGGAATAAAGAAAGGGGCCATAATAGCCAATCAGGAAATAGCACCTCCATAGCTGAGTAAGATTGAACGCAACAACCAATGAAAATCGTTCACATGATTCTTCCGAGTGTTTCGTTGTACTGCACACACATACACTGTGGAATTCGCTGGAGCTCGTTACATCACTTTGAGCACAGAGTAAGTCGTCCCCTGTTTAATGTTACAACAAATTCACAACTTGTTTGACAGAAAAAATGACAAGTTGATCGCTGTTAGAGAGTGTTACCCACATAACTAGCATCTGTTTTAGCGTCATTGTAGCCTAAATTTAGCAACAGTTTACCAGCTTGTGCTCTCTCACTCACACACACACTCACACCATGCGTAGGCTGCATGCACACATGCGGACAATTAATAAGTAGGCCTATAAGTAATTTATACCTATACTGTAGAGAGAGTCCTGTAAAAGTAGCCTATACTGTTTGTGAAGCTGTCCTACTGTAAAACTAAACATAGCCTTCTGATAGACTATTCAGAGATGGACATCAGAAAATTCTTCCTGAACAGAGGCAGAGGGAGAGGAACAGTGAGGAGGATGAGGGAGGTATGATAATTTTGCCCACATTAACGGTAACATTAACATTTATGCTGGTAATAGCCAGTGCTGTGATTTGATCAATGGTTTAATGGCAAACTTAGGCTAAATAAGGATGTTGCTGGATAGTGGCTGCTACAACAATTGAGGGAGAGAGTGCTGGAGGAGGAGGAGGAGAAGAAGGTCGAAGAGAGGGAGAAGAGAGGGGAGAAAGAGCACAGGTTGGGCAGTCCAGTACCAGGCAGGGGGAGGAGGAAGAGGAGAGAGACAGGCAAGAAACGGATGAGGACATGATGGGGGCTAGACGTAAAACTATTCAGTGTATGGAGGAGGATGTCTGTGACCTAGGGGAGATATGTGATGGTCCAAATCAGGCTAGCCATTTATTTCATATTGTGCGCACAGTTATTATTATTATTATTATTTTTTTTAATGTATTGGGAGTTGGGGGCCTGTGCCCCAGCAAAGCTCTAGGTCTAGAATCGCCTCTTGCCTATAGCCTACACTTGTGGTGATAGCCTATAGTTAATGTGAATCGCGGACTATAACCAAAGTAAAGGAGAAGATTGGCACCAAATAAAGGCTGTGGTTGTGTTTCTACAACATGTTGGCACAAATCGTAATTTCTGTCAACTATGACGATCTCCATGCATATCAACTATGACGATCTCCATGCATGTATATTTTTCATTTAGTCAAGCAGTAACATGTGGTTTAATGCATAGGGTAACATGACGTGAGAGACAGAAGATGAGCCTGTCTTTAGTAGCCTATCCCTGAATCCTGTCCCTCTCAAATCACTTTAAAATAGTGTGATTAGCAACCAGAATTTAAAGAGACACCCCGTGTTATTGTGATTATAATAACCTATAGGCTATAGGTCCAAATCTAAATGTTTGGGTTCAGTTTATAAAGTGTTGCTACAGCATAATACTATGTGTTTGTTATTTATGGGGGGAATGGGGGGGGGGGGGGGTAATCGGTGGCAGGGGCGCAGGAGGCACGGGGACGTGGGGGATGTGTCCCACGCAGTGCTGAAGAGACAGCCATCGTCCCCCTCACTTTTGATAAGGAAAAAAAGCCTTATATACGCTAAATAAATAATAACCTATAGGGTTTGCGCTAACTATGTAAAACTCCCCATTAACAGCATCACATCACTAACCACAGCCATCTACAGTACTGTAAGACTGCACAATCTCATATTCACTCTGTTGGATATCTGAAGCCAGTTTGTCTACTAACAACCATCATTAGAGATGCTTTTCGTTTGGAGCGGCATACTGGTAGGCCATCAAAAGCATAACATTTTCGGTTTGGTTTGGGATCTAATTTACTTTTGGACTGTTTGATTATATTGCTAAATGTTGGGACTGATGGGCACTGAACTCTGGGAGATATTTGATGGTTCACTGTTATGTTTCATGCAGTTGAAAAAGTGTCGGGATTTCCACCGCTGTTTATTGCGAGACAAGGCAGCCATTCATTGAATAGTGGTTGTGCTGTAATAGAAACCTTTTTGCGTAGTCAAGTAGCCTAAATTGAGTTATTGTTTAATTATGCATGATTTAGTAGGCTACTTTTTATTAAATTCGTAGGCTGGAATGCCTTAAGTCACGCAACAATTAAATGTAGGCTTCAGCCTCTGGCAATTAGCTCGAAAGGGGCGGCAAGACAATGAGCTTGAGAACGTGTGTTGGAGACCCATGGTAGGAAAACGACTTTATTAATCCAACCAACAATATAATAAAATATTAAGAAGAGGTGTTATTTCATTGACTTAAATCGAAGCAATGTCTTCTAGTGCTGGTGGACTGATGGCAATTGCTGGTATGGTATAGGCAAATATGGGAACCTGCCTTTATTTGTCCGGCCATGGCTCGAATTACGTGGGAGCCAGAGGGAGCCGAGCTCCCATAGAGTGACGACTGGCTCCCATGAAAGCAACAAAGTCAAAAACCTGAGGGGGTCTCTCATATCTGAAGGTGTCTGGCATTGTAATTTAATCTTAAACAACCGCTCATTATCCATCCCTGTGCGATCTCTTACCATTAAAGACGTTAAATTAAAATATAGGCTACTACGGGACGTAGACCTACACTAGGCCTACGCTCTTGAACGCAGCATGACACTTCACCACCACACCACTAGACTATATGAGCAAACCGTATCGATTTGACAGCACTCGCAAATCTGAAGAAGTCACCCTGCTTTGATGTGAGTGTTTTGTCTATTTGCATAGGCGTTCATTGGGCTAGCCTATGGTTTGATACTGTGCTGAAAAGTCCTGTTTGCTGTTGAACTTGCGCTTTACTCTATGTTGATTGACAAAGCCATACATTATGGCCCATAATGCAGCCTACAATGATTGTGTTGTCTGATGATCTAGCTATCCTCTGCCATTCAGAGCTCCGGAAAGTTCCCAGCTATTTTGAAACACCTGTTAGCAATCTGTGATGTCGGAATATTCAATGGCTACCCGACAATATCTCAGTGCAAACTCCAAAATTGTTCGTCTATTAATTTTCCACGGTTCAACACATTAGCCTACTAGAACATAGTTTGGCTGGCTTTATTCATTTCTGCCAGTTAGTGCTTTTTCCCCTGTGTATAAGTTACACTACATGCATTATTGTTTTTGACACTGAGGATAGCCTATCTGAGACGGTGGTCTGGTTTAAATGAGTTACGTTGTGAAATTGAGAATGGCACAGACTAAATCGTTTAGTCTATTTCTTTGTATTGTGAAATTGAAATGAGAAATGGACTATTATAATCAATAATATGTTGAAATTAATTAAAAGTAATCAATTTCTATGAAAAATCTATGTCTGTTGTATGCGTGTGTCAAGGTAAAGCCTAGGCCTACCGTGCGCATATGTACTGCGCAAAAGCGCCACTTGCGCCTAGGCTATTTCATTGTATCGCCTTGTTAGGCTATGCGCGGGGTGTGTCAACTTTTTATGAGATAGAGAGACCCCCTTAAAGACAAAAAGATAATTCGAGCCCTGTGTCCGGCTATAAATAGAATCAATCCCGGGCATAATTTGAGGATTTATGGTAGCCTATCTCCTGCTCAACATGACATTAGCTGTTATGTTATTGATAACAAACTCAACTAGCCTACTGATCAACTCGTTTTCACTAGCCTAACTATAAAATACAAGTATATAGGCCTACCCAAAGTTTTTGTTCTGAGACATTTATTTCAAACATAATTTCAAGACACAAATTGGATACTTCAGTTACCTTGGTGCATAAATCCCAGAGAGTAGGCGACCACACCCCAGAGTGAGCTGAGAATTTAGCGGTGTCACGTCTGGCTGTCACAGACATGGGGAGCTCTTTGAAGCTTGGGATAATGTGGTAGTTACTACAGTAACCGTATTTTATTTTACTTCTTATGTAATATATATTTTTTTCAATTTCATAAATGCTTTGTTTAAATGCTGTTGGAACAAATAGTTGATTATAAAGGCAACTTTCTGTTGCAATTTTCTGTGTGTTCTGGACTGGTAACTTGTTAAGCCAACATGTTCTAACATTGCAGAAATATTAACTGCAGACACAGTGGAGAGTTGATTTGGTTTATACCAGACAATTTAGGTACTGTAGGCCTAACTAGGCTATTTGATCATGTAGTCTATGTTTGGATCATAGGCATGATGATTCATTCATGGCTTCATAAAATATCAACATCATGTTGCTTTTACAGTATTCTACCATTGGCCCAAGTAGTGTAAAATAAATCTAAAAAAATTAGTAGAATTGCACATAGCACATAGCAAGAAGCTGGTCTGAGGGCAGATCTGGCGTTGTGCTCATCTCACAGTTTTGACAATTTTAATCAAACAATATTTTGAAAACAATCAATGGTTATCTTAATATTCTGGCAAGTTTAAAATATGATGGTCGAAAGTGGGCCAGAGGTGGCGATCCGATATCTGGAAATCTGATTTCACTATGGGTTTGTGTTCACAATTTGGTCCCCCTCACTTTCAAAATATCTCCTGCGCCCCTGATCGGTGGGCTTGTGTGTGTGTGTGTGTGTGTGGGGGGGGGTCGTCGGTCCAGGAGAAAATTGCCAGGGCCGAATTTTGTTCCCAGTCCGACCCTGCCTTACCCCTTTACTAGCTGCTAATGAATTGACTTCTCTCCTTTTATCCTCTATTGCCGCTTCCACACATTTCAATACCTGGTTATGACACCACTTATACCGCCCCTGGGTGAGACTTACCTTGCACCCTGATAGGATATGGTGGAGACTGCCCACACACAAGCAAAGTATGCATTTATCATCCTCACCAAATCATTGACTTAAATTCTTGGGAGATGGGAGCACATCATATGTAGCACCTAACATAAATCTGATCTTACCAGCTTCCATGCCCCATAGATCTTTCCATTTAATCCGTCTTTTTTCCACCCCTTCCCAGTTCACCCACTGCCCTTGTTTTGCCTGCGACACTGCCTTAGTACATCTTACAGCCTCCTCCTGTCTATGCATTTCCTCCACTACCATTTTCCTCTTTTCTCCTGCAGAAGCCTTACTCCACAAGGGTTTACTTACACCCACCCCTAGACCCCCCCACCCGTGCTGCACATGGCCCATTATATCCCTATGCTTCAATGCTGATTGAGCTTGCTTAACTGCCTGCTCTGGGTTCTACTTCCTCCCTGCATTAACTGTGGGTGCAACTTTCCTCACCACTGGGCCCTTGGACTGAGTAAGAGTCATTTCCAATTTAGCCTTAGCACACTTAAATTCCTCTGTCAAACTAGATATTGGCAACTTTAAAATGCCCTTCCTATACAAGGCTACACTGCTTAAGCAGCGTGGGACTCGGAGCCATTTTCTGACAAAGGAGTTGATCATTTTTTCCAACCTCTCTACCTTTGACAGAGGAACTTTATAAACTGTCAATGGCCACATTAGCCGAGGCAATAAACCAAACTGCAGACACCACAGCTTGAGCTTACCTGGCAGCCCTGACTTGTCAATTTTTGCAATACCTTGCCTAGTGACCTGTCTCAAGTCTTCAACCTGTGATTTATCACTAAGGCTTGCATCATACCACCTTCCCAGACTCTAAATTGGTTTCTCCAGAACTGTGGGAATCACCTCTTTATTTATAGCAAACGTCTTATCTATTACCTTCCCTTTAACCATTGAGAGACTCCTAGACTTGGCTTCACCTTCATTCTGGCCCATTGCAGATTACTATTTAGAAATGACAATCGCAACATTTAAATATTTAATAAATAAATGTATATATTTATTGGTTCTTTCTATTCGACAGTGGGGAGCGTGCCTATGTTCCACAACCCTAGGCTAAATCCTCTAGTCGTTTTCCAACATCGGAAAGACAAGAGAATACACAAAATTTAAATAAAGGGCAATTCCATGGAAAATTACTTGTAACATTATTTGTAACATCTTAGGGGCAGCCGTGGCCCACTGGTTAGCACTCTGGACTTGTAACCGGAGGTGGGCCACGGCTGAAGTGCCCTTGAGCAAGTCACTTAACCCCTCACTGCTCCCCAAGCGCCGCCGTTGTAGCAGGCAGCTCACTGCGTCGGGATTAGTGTATGCTTCACCTCACTGTGTGTGTTCACTGTGTGCTGTTTGTGTTTTACTAATTATCTGATTGGGTTAAATGCAGAGACCAAATTTCCCTCACAGGATCAAAAAAGTACTTATACATCCATAACGACAATAAAATGTGATGGTATGGTATGATGTTAATGATTACATTAAATTTGAGCATTGGCTATTTTTGGCTGAAGAATGTAAATGAGAAAAAATGCACAAAAAATGAATGTTATCATTCACATCATACAAATGCCAAGGCATTTCACTGGCGTTATGGATGTGACAAAAAGTAAATTTTCCGTGGAATTGCTCTAAAAAGAAGGTGTGTTGACATTTGTAAGTCAGAGAATGTCTATGAAAACTAGGTACTTTGTTGAAAATGCCTTTATTTACAGTTAAAAAAACAATGATTAAAAGGTTCATCTGGAAATGTGACAAACATGCTTGGTTAGAGACTCATGGTTATCTTGCCTCCACGTACAGTATGGATGATGGTAAGATAGGCAAAGAATTCCATAGGAACCACTGTTGGAGAGTTACAGATAAAGGTATAATTTTGGGGTCACCAAGTCCCCCAAAAAATCTTCAAAAGCGACCTCACTTCTAATAGATTATTTAGAGGGCATGCCAGGTAAAAGCTAGCCTGGCTAACGTCATACCCTCATCTCAAATGAGACGGGGTCTGGGAACTAAGCATTAATTTTCTCGTATTTGAAACGTGGTTTACGAATGCCCAGAGCCGTTTATTGGACGCTACGAATGTCTATCAAATACGTCTGTACGTGGCTCATAACGGCTACGGTGTGTCGTCATCGTCTTACTGCCCTCCCTCCGTTCTGTGATAGGTCCCCTAACTGAGGCGAAAATTTCCCCCTGGTATCCAGGCTGCCTAGCAGCGTGAATTAAATCGTGCGCGAAAGGCAGCATGGTAAAAGCCTGTCCAGTCATTTAATTACCAATGTAAACAGCAGGAGTTACTGAATGGTACAGTGACTGTCTGGAAGTGTGGTCTGTTGTCAAATTAAATGAAAATGCTTAGTTTAAGGGAAAATAATTATTGAAGACTTAAAGACTCACCAATTCCATTACACAAAGGCAAAGACCACTCTTTATATTCTTGTCCATTTTCCAAATCACAGTGAGTGCAGGCTGTGTTAAAGTGCCCTCTCATAGTTTATAAATGGTAAGTAGTGGAAACCGGATAATTCCGAAATCTCCTCTAGCCTCGTGTTTGTTGCCTTCATGATTTCCTTTACAAAGTTTGTTATATCCTAAAGGACAACAATTATCAATCAATTTCATCTCCAGTCAATCACGGTGTAACAATCAGACTGGTAAACAGTGACTATTACTAAAACACGGGTTCTCTGATCATGCTATAAAATACTGATATGTTCCTTTCAGAAAGCACAGGCAATAGAAGAAGCTTGTTTCACCATATATTTTACATACACTTAAACCATAATCATTTTCAAACAATTCACAATTTAAAATGAACAGTTCTTAATTGTTCCATATAAGCTGCACGCCAGATATATGCACACTCCCAGCGCGCACGTCTGTTCAGTTTGTAGGCTGAGTACGCGCACCCATGACGCACGCCTAGATACTCCAAACGAAAAAGGTAATCCACAAATCCAGCAAGAAACGATAACTGAAGAATCCCGACACCAGTCTTAACTCATTGAATGCCAAGCTGTTTTCGGAAGCTTTGTCCTAGAGTGTCAGCAATCTAGACCAGTGATTCTTAAATGGGGTCGCCAAAAACTTCCATGGGGTCGCCAATTATTTTCTGTATTCAGTCTGAAATTATTATTAGGTGAAACAAAGGAAAATTATATTGGCCTTTTCTGCCTTTTTCTAATTTACACGCAGTTAAGAGAAATGTTTTCATCTTTCAACGAGATCTGGTTCAGTCTGGCTACTGGTCCGCTGATAGAAACAATGTAACTATCTGCTCCAGTCCCACTATGCAAACTCAACTTGTTCCTGCTATTTTAGGTAAAACAAAACAAAAGACATAGGTAGCCTACTAGCCAAAATGGACAGGCGGCTGCTTAAAAAATGAACAAAAGCTCGGAAGTGCCATCTACCAGTGCGTCTACTCCTCCGTGATCCTCATATGGGACAAGTTTACAGGCTGGTGAGAATAAAAAAGAACAAACGGCGCGATCGGTTTTATCAGAAAGAATTTCTGAAATATGCATTCACTTGCCAAGTTAAAGATAACCTCGACCACCCACAATGTGTGATTTGCGGCGATGTTCTGGCAAATGAGAGCTTAAAACCTGTCAAAATGAAACGACATCTCAAAATACAGATGTCGGCTCAGCACCGTGAGGAAAATCTCTGTGTCGCCGTATGCAGCATTCCTCCTAGAATTAACTTGCTATGTTCACGGAAGCATGCCCACCCTTCCCATTGAAATTGTTAAAGATAGTAAACCAGAAAAGGGAAATAAAAAAATACTGTTATTGTTATCGCCATAAATATAATTAATGCAACGTTGTAGGCCTAATGCTGCATGTGTATGTGCGTGCGCTACGCACATAGCGCTCTGATCTGATATGGCGGCAGCCTACACTAAGTTTAATCGTGATTGTTTGGTTTTCTCGGTTCTTGTTCATATGGAGTAAATAAAACAAATGACTTTACTTTCTAGTTTTTGCTTGATTTAGTTGTTAACGTTTGAGGGGGGTATTTCAGTAAGGGCTTAGAATGGGTTTGGGGAAAGTGGAGTCGCCAGACCTCGCCATACTTTTTTGTGGGGTCGCCAAACAAAAGAGTTTAAGAACCACTGCTATAAGGGGCAGAGATTGTCATTCATACATCTGTCAACTCGCTACCTTAGAATAATAAGGTTCTATCTGAGATTTTTGTTACATATTCATTCTTTAAAAGTTTCTTAAGTTCAGATGAGGTGTTTCTTGAAGTTGTGTACATATTTGAACTTTATATTGAAAATAACTTGTTCTATTTACCAATGTAACTCTATGGAATTTTAAAACTTTGAAGCTCAATATCTCAGTACTCAAAACGCAGATATAACCTTATTATTGTAAGTACTGTCAACTCAACTGTCACTAAGCTGTCACTCAGATAAGAAAGATTTCCGTTGGTTTTTCCTACAGTACATGTATAAATTAACCTACATTAATAAAACATACCTGGTGATAAACTACAATTTATTGATGGGCTTGGTACATTCCATGGTATGGGGATTGCCACCATTACCCCTGGAATTAATTACATTGAGGAAGACAATCCCCAGGTTGAAGGCTACTTCTTTGGATGTAGCAGCTGTTGGAAGGGTAGATGCACGGTGCTTCAGAGAGGAAAGGCACAACTTTACAGCAATAACCTACCAGAGCCTCAGAGTCTTCAGGTCCAGAATAGAAAAATGTAAAAACCTTGATGTCCTGTGGAAGTCATACATCCTCTTTGGGTCTCCCAGAACAACATGATCAGGAAGGATGCAGTTTGCATAAAGGTGACCATCCTGGCAGGTTTAGTGTTATGTTCCTGCCCATGATTGATCTGAATTCAAGTGATAACACATGCAATCTCAACCCTGAAATATGTTAGTGCAACGTCACAATGTCACCCCAGTCATCACCTTTGGTCAACCTCTTTGGTGGAAGGCTCTTGCAGGGTTCCTACACATTTTGCATTTCAAAATTCCATACTTTTTCCATACTCAAATTTCCAAACTTCTCGGTAGATTTTTCTGACCATATTCTCGACATTGCGGCCACTTCTGGTTTGGGATAACTCGGTGAAAACAAAGGTATGGACAACTGAAGTGAATTAAAAAATGACACTTAATATTCGTCCATTTAGCTGGGTCATTTTTAGTTGTATCTTAGTTGTATCATAGTTGTATCTTGACGATGGGGACTGTATCTATGCCCCAAACACAGTAATCCACATGATGTCTGGCAAAGCTGTTGCACGAGCGATTCATGCACACTCAATTGTCGATGCGTCCCTCAATGCACTGATTCTGGCAGATGTTTTCAAGGTAAATCTACCACAGCAATCTGGAACATCAGAGAGGAGTAAGGAAGGAGAGTCTGAGTCAGCTGAAGCAATTACAGCGATGGAGACCAATCAAGTGACAGAGGTGAGCGCAGATGTGGATGAAGCTTTGGAGGTGTATAAGAATTTGATGGATGGAACAATATCAGCTGAAGAGGCCAGTCAGTCTGATGTTCTCATGAGAATCAAAGGCCGCCTTTAGAAGCACAGAGTCCATCAAGAAGACCTCAAGAACCTCAGCTCTCTGGGTGCAGTACATGGATATGCAAGACATCCTAAGAAAGAACATAAGTGCAGAGCGCACCGGAAACTGGCTGTTACATCTTCAGGCTATTCAGGACATGCTACCCTACCTGGCAGCATCAGGACACAATCTGTACACCAAATCTCCACACCACACACTCAGGAGTCCATCAAATTTTTAAGGAATCGTTCCACGTGATCCGTCGCAGTGACTGCCTTTGGGCAGGTCTCTCACCTGACCTGATAGAGCAGGTTCTTATGAGGAGTTTAAAGGCAGTGGAGGTCTATTGTGGCTGCTATCCATGCCTGCCTGTGGAGAAGTAAACCAGGCAATGGAAGGACTCACAGGGGTCAACTACAACAAAAACATGTTACATTTATATAGCGCTTTTCAACACTCAAAGCGCTTCACATGGAAAGGGGGACCTCACTAACCCCCACCTGGGTGATGCACGGCAGCCATTATGCGCCAGAACGCTCACCACACACCAGCTTGAGGTGGAGAGTGAGGGAGTGAATGAGCCAATTACAGTGGGGGATGATTTGGGGGCCAGATTCAATGACCCAGGTTGAAAATTTAGCCAGGACACCTGGGAATCCCCTACTCTATGCGATAAGTGCCATGAGATCTTTAACTCATTGAATGCCAAGCTGTTTTCGGAAGCTTTGTCCTAGAGTGCCAGCAATCTAGACCATTGTTGATGATTTTTGTACAGCCACAGCATATTCTGTGTTATAGCTATGAACACATACAATGGCTCGTTTGAAAGGTGAGACTTTAAGCTCTCAGTGGGTGCAAACCGTGTATTTTTCCACGCCTCTGTTCCTGAGAAATTCCAAGCTAAACAGTGGCTAATTTTCATCAAAATCGCTGTTTTTTTTTCTAGAAATGGAGATATAACATCTTTCATGAAATATGAAGGGTGTGCCTGTAAAGTTTCCGGGAAGTGACCTGGCGAGACTGCCACCTAGTGATAGACCCACGAAAATGGCCTGGTTTTGAGATGACGTGCATGCGTCACTGATTCGACCCAAAGCGGCAACCGAGTTATGATAAAATGTCCAGATAAAATGTCCAGATGTGCGTTTTCATGAGTTTTCGATCGTCATATATTTCATTTCCATTCATCACAGAGTTCCCAAAATCACATATAAGGTGTGTTAGAGTGTCTAGTTTCGTAATTAAAAAAAAAAGCTAAAAACATAATATTACGTTTTTGGCACTCAACGCATGGGAAGGAAAAACGTAATATTACGTTTTTGGCACTCAATGAGTTAATGACCACAGTGAGTCAGGACCTCGGTTTAACGTCTCATCCAAAGGACGGCATCTCCTACAGTACAGTGTCCCCGTCACTGCATTTAGCAGTGACCCAAGTCTGAGGAACATTGCCACCGGGGAGCATGCTCTTTCCAACGACAACGTACATACTGCTATTGTCTATTGGCCCATTGTGGTATTTATGCAAATTAGCTATCCATTATTACATTATGCCTTGTTTGCCAATGTTAGCAAACAATTTAAAAAAGTTGTAATACATTTTTGTTTGTCTTTATGTAAGTGATCAACTCAGTCATTTTCATGGTGATATGTGAAGGTTAATTTTTGTCCCTATTCACGTGAGAAAAATACAATATAGGTGCATGAATAGGGTACATTTGGGTCTTTTTAAAAACTTTTCCCTATTGGCAGTGTTTCCCATACATTGACTTATTTGTGGCGGCCCACCACAATATCAACATTCAGTGGAAATGCATGGATTCCAGTTGCTGCTACTGGAAGAAACTGGAATCCATGCATTTCCACTGAATTATTTTTGGAATCTGATCCCTTATCATACCTGTTCATTCTTACTCGTCGCTCGACTTATCGTGACTAAATTCAAGATGGCTGCAAACGCTAAACTTCGTGAAGATACTGTCTGTATAAATCGTCTTGTAAGTAAACTACCAGTGCTTTTCAAAGTTCTCAATGTCTCGTTTTAAATGTCAGGGCCCTCGGAAGTCTACCAATGAAGTGTGGAGATACATTGAGCCTCGTAAATGGGTGTAAAACAGTGATTTATTTGCATGGCTAGCCCGATGCCGAAGCACCACTATTGAAAAAGCTGTTGGTAGCATCGGCTAACTAGCGCCAGATTTTGGAGTGCAGGGGACAAGCCGAGATAGGCTATGAGACATACGTTCACACTCGGTATCATGTTTCAATACACTTTAGGTCAATATCACACCGGAATTCTCCTTTAAATAACAATGATCATCAGTAGCCTAATATTCAACCATTATTTTGTGTAAATGGGCTATGCATTGGGTTAGACACCAGGGGCCATATTCACAAAGCCTTTTATCTTACCACTAGGAGTAGGCTACTCCTAAATAGCAATAAAAGATTTTAGCTATAGGAGTTTCTCTTATTAAGTTATCCACAAAGCCTTTCAGACCTAGGCTACTCTTAGTAAGGAAAAATGACAACTCCTGAACAGATTCTGGAGCTGAGCGCTCTAGAATCTTTGACTAACAGTCTAAGAGTGAGTGAGTCTTCGTTGCTATGGATGACGTTATTACTCATGCACGAGCTTGACTGAAGTGACCACCTTGATTCGCTGATGATTGTAACGCGGGAATAGACCTCTCCAGAATAAGTCCCGCCTCCGTAACTTCCGTATCCATCCAACTTCCGGGCGTGGATTGTCTATGGGGAATAACATGGCGTTTCGAAATATCATACCGGTAAAACATCAGTAGGTAGCGAAGTTGAAAAAGCCGGTGGGCAGATTGGCCTACACACTTCTGCCATATATTTTCCACTGGATTTTTTGATTGTCGGTGCCGTTTAAGTAGTATACTATAGACTATACTACTCAAACGGCACCGAAAATCAAAAAATCCAGTGGAAACTAGATGGCAGAAGTGTGTAGGCCAATCTGCCCAGCAGCTTTTTCTACTTTGTCACCTACAGAGTTTGACAGGTACGATCTTTCAAAACGCCATGTTATTTCCCATAGACAATCCACGCCCGGAAGTTGGATGGATACGGAAGTTAGGAGGCGGGATATATTCTGGAGAGGTCTATGATTCCAAACACCTCCCTTACGATGAGTGACAGGTCTGAGAATGCGTGCGCTACACAGAAGATGATGAATAACTGAATAAAAAGGCCTAGCCTAAATGAATCAAGAGTAAGGCAAAACAAATAGCCTAGTAGCCTAATGAAACATACGGATTGATGTAGTATCTTTGTAACATTATTAAATTAATCTGTTACTATGCCTATGCCTACGTTTGCAAAAGAGAACATTTTAATTTGATTCACAATAATGTTACATTTAATTTACATGTTGACAATGAGAAGCCTAGTTTTGGTTGTTGTTGGTGGGGTTATTGCATGTTAGTTATGCCTACAATGCAAAATTGCTTCCTCACGATTGGAAGCTCCTGTAGCCGCATAGGATTTCAAAACAGGCGAAATGCCACAAAACCGGTTTGTGAATAGGTCTGTGAGTTAGGAGTCCTCTTGACTTCTTTTAAGCAGTCACAGCTGGTGGGAAGGTGTGATTTGTTGGGGGCAGGGCCGGATTAACTGGGCACAAATGTCTGATGGCCCCCCCTGCCCCCCAGTCAACGTGAATCGGGATGGTCCGTTAATAGGCTATGCCGAAATAGTTTTCAACATTTTGAATATTAGTGTCGGGTGAATTAGGAAATGTTCTCAAAGTAGCCTTATGGCTGAAAGCTGCTTGGGATCCCCCCTGTCAAGCAATATAACAATACAAACGCGTGCACTCATTGTTTCAAAAGGAGTAAATTCGGCTTTGTCAGAACTGAGCTGTGGATGACACGGCACGGCATGCCCAATTGAAAATAAATTAACGCAACGCAACACAGACCCCGCTTCTCTCGCGTCAGTCACTGACATGAACGAAACACAGAACCCACTTCTCTCACGGCAGTCACTGACAGTAGCCTAGAATAAATGCATGGGGAAAAAAACTTCCCCATGACAAAGACATCGTAAAACACTGAAAGTTAATATTTTATATAAAAATCTAGTAAAATCTGACCCCAGTAAAGGGGTCATTTTCAAGACGGCATCCAAGATGGCCACCAGAAGCTAATTTGGGATATCTGAAGCATTAATCAGCCTAGAAAGTGTTTTTCGTGTTTAATCAGATTTAGAGGTCACTGATTCATATATGTCACACTAAAGTATCAGTTCATAATTTTCAAAGACTTATCATTTTCAAGATGGCCACCAGAAGCTAATTTTGGCTATATCTGACGCATTATTCAGCCTAGGAAAGTGCTTTTCGTGTTTAATCAGATTTAGAGGTCACTAATTCATATACGTCAGACTAAAGTATCAGTTCATCATTTTCAAAGACTTGTCATTTTCAAGATGGCATCCAAGATGGCCACCAGAAGCTAATTTTGGCTATGAAGCATTATTCAGCCTAGGAAAGTGTTTGTCGTGTTTAATCAGATTTAAAGGTCACTGATTCATATATGTCAGACTTAAGTATCAGTTCATCATTTTCAAAGACGTCATTTTCAAGATGGCGTCCAAGATGGCCACCAGAGGCTAATTTTGGCTATATCTGAGGCATTATTCAGCCTAGGAAAGTGTTTTTCATGTTTTATCAGATTAAGAGGTCACTGATGACTCTTCATCTCCACCTTTTTTAGTGTTCTTATAGTAGGACCTGAGGATGCATGATGTTTTCTCTCTCAGTGTCACCATGCCTTCAAAACCTTTCCCTTCTGTGAAACATATGTCATTCCCGTACCGCTCCCTCAGTTTAGCTTTCAGATAATGATTACCGAATGGAATGGAATCAACCTCAATCAAATACTCTTTCATGTTAGATCCAAGTACAGAGACAGTCAACTGTTCTTAATTGTGTGCATTTCTGCAAGACACTCCGCTGTTCGTGTAGAAGATATGGATTACCTTGCACTGCTGCCTGTGGAACGTGTCAAAATGAACAATGTGACAATCCACACAAGTTCCTTTCAGAGGAGTCAGGATGATGAATGATATAATTATTTATATCATCTTATATCTACTTATGCATATAGTTTAAGATTCAGTTTAATTAGCTCCCCCCTAATGATACAACAATTATTGATCTACACAAATATACAATGCATGCCTATACAGTACATGGGTCATGGGTCATGGTTCATTAAAGTCATAAAACAGCCACTTACTCGCAAACTCTACTCTACATATTGTAAAAGCATATACCCTGTACATGAAATATAACATTTATCAACAAAATAACATTTCCATCTTCCTCCACACCAAGCATTATACATACCTGTATTGCATTTGCTCTGTATTAAAACGGATTGATTTTAATTTATGGCTGAAAAAGGTAGAGCATTGAAACATTTTCAATTTTAACATTTAAAATCCTATTCTTGTTTAATTTGACCATCATTTGATATCAATTTCACCCCTGTAGGCTGAATAGTAATTGAGATATAGCCATTCTAACCTGTTGACAGCCATTTTGGCGGCCATTTTGAAAATGACCCCTTTCCCAAGGTCAGATTTTACTAGATTTTTAGTATGTTATTTAGCATGTCCAACAGTACCAGAATCCATAAAAAAACCTTTTGTATCAATTTTTTTGACGTTGAACCCTATATTGACCCGCCTACAGCCAGACTGCCCTCACGTTTTTTTGATGACAAAGCAGATCTCCCTGAAACGGGAGGCAGTGAGTCTTGGTCTCCGCAAACTGGTGCCATTCCTCGCAGGATCTTTGGGTTCTTGTGGCACTTTCCAGTTTATTTGCCATGTCCCAAGTCACCTGTAGGCTCTGTAAGTGTCTGCTTTATACCCTGTAGTGTTTACAGGACATACTTTAAGTTTAAGCACACCTCCAGTAAAACAACATAACAACTACAAAAAAGTAATGGAAGCGTTAGCGTTAAATTCTGTCAGGAAGACTCTTCCTGACAGAATTTAACGCTAACGCTTCCAATTCTTTTTTGTAGTTGTTATGTTGTTTTACTGGAGGTGTGCTAACCACCACCAGTTTGGCCTTGTCCAGATGTCCAGGGGGTAGGCTCCGCCCCTGCCGTCTCATACCGGCAGGATCTGCAAGGGTCTGCACACTCGGTGACCTGGACCGAGGACGGGGCCTATGCCAAAGACTGTCTTATTGTTGCTTATGCCTTTTGTATATCCTTTGATGGATTAAAACGGGTGTTAACTTTCATTGTACCTCCCTGAGTCTTTCTGATAGAAATTAGTTATATGTTTTTCAGGGGGGACTACAGGCACCATCAGCTGTGAGTAGTGGGCTGACTGGTACAAAAGAACAATACAGCGCAACTCCAGCAATGCAAGAACATTTATGGTGAATGAGCTGCACAGGCTTGCTGTCTTTAAGAACCACCTGCAATGTCAGAATGTCATAGTAAGTCACAATTTATCATAGCCTGGTCAGTCATTCTTTTAGGATACTCATTGCTTACAGATTCTTTTAAGATACAGTCTTGCATTGTAGTCCAGTGGACAGAAAGGTGAACTCGGCAATGTTGAGTACACCAAAGTTTTATGATGGAAATATATAGTATGGGTTCCCAGCATGCAGAAACTGCCGGATGCTAATTTGCATATGTTGGGCAATTTGTGTAATTTAGTTAATTAGCATAAATTAACATAATCACCTATATTGATCATATTATAAGAGCTGCTTGGCCAAAATGGACCATGTTAGTATGTTTTTAGGGGTTACTGGAGATGCTGAGTCCATATCTGACATTTTCAAGATTCAAAATCACTATTTTAACTTGGTTTGGTCACGTTTTTACTCTCATTAAGCTGATTTTGCTGAGTTTTTGGGGGCGACTTAGACGGATTTTTGGAGGATAAAAATGTTCAGTGTTTAGGAATAATTTGGATTCTCAAGTTATTTCTGAATTCCACAATTATTTTGGAAATAGCTATTCACTGGCCCTCTGCTGTGACTCACAATTGAGTTTCAAAGGGAAGAACTAGCCTCTACTACTCCTCACTGTCCTCATCCGTTGTCCTGTCGCCATCTTCTCCAGACTCTTCATCCCTGTCCTTCTGCTGTTTTTGATGTGTAAATATATTACCACATGTAACATCACTGCCTTTGCAGAAACAATAATTAGTACAGGCCAGGCCTGCAGCTGCACAGCTGCACTTTCCAGATACATGTATACACAGTTTTAACCCAGCTTTGCAGTTACAGCTGATAACATCTAACAAATCAGGAGGAGCAACAGGACTTGAATCGAGGGTGGGCAAGTTCCTCTTCTTTCTTCATACCTGTCTTCTAACTCCCTCCAAACGCGGTTATATCCACAGCCGGTGGATCAGGACGGTCAGGGGACCCTGAAGCCCAAGCCTTTGCATGAAATCATAGCCTCAATATCAACACATCAGGATGTAGGCTTTGAATCTGATTGAATTTAGTATTGGCCATCCCCAAAATGCACCAGAATACAGGAAATCACATCAAACAAATTAAAACATTTCTGAGGAAGGACCCCCAAACCCCCCTTCCACATATGCGACAATTAATGGGGGGCCCTTAATACATCTGGGCCCAGGGGCTCAAAAGTTCATAATCCGTCCATGCTTACCGCTAGGAGGAGGCCCAAGCAAAAGGATCCGAAGAGAACCCTTTTAAGGGGTACTGAAAAGCTTACAGAGGCCTTCAGACCTTGAGCCCCTGCCCCCGCCGGACAGCTTCAGGCTGGAGTTGACGCTGGCCCTGGCTGCGGAGCAGAGCAGAGGTGGAGCGGCAAGGAGGTGGTGCCTTGAGGACGGGCGGTTGGCGGAGCCTGTTCGAGTCGGCCTGTTCGCTGGTGCTCTTTAGAAAAATAAGGGGGAAAAAAAGTTTGTTGTGTGAAATCCGATGGCACGAGCCAGAGAGAAGGTCTAGGCCTTGGCACGATCATGGCGGTGTAGTCAAAAATATCCAGGCAACACTCAGGTGTGAGGAACCACTGCAGGTTTATTCACGATACCGGGAGCAGGTCACTAGCAACAGCATGTTCCAGTAACACTACTCAGAGTTCTCTAGGGCGAAGCCCCATCTTATACATGTTAATTACATTGGTAATACAAATCACATGAGTACAATGGTCTTTTCCAAAAATCCTCATACATACAGAAATACAACAATACATATACACTTCTTGGACATAGCATGTGATCCATGCGCCATACGCAAGTCATGTGGCTACTCCAAGTAAGTAGATAATTGGTCAATACAATACATATACATCCTTCAGCATTCTCTTGCCATAGTCTAGTTCCTGTAGGGATATTCCTAATATTACTGCCTCAGGCAGAATACCCTTAACTCGTGACAAAGGGGGTCGCATGACCTTTATTAGAAAATCATGACATGGAGAGAGCAAATGACAGACAAAGCAAAATTGATGCACAGTATTGAATGTATAGAAAGCATATACAGAATATAAAAAAAATGTTAGTAATCCAAAATTTCTCCTTCATTTCCCCCCTTTGGGGCTTAAGGCCACAAAGAAATTTTAGTAATCAAAAACAAAATAAAAAATCCAATTTCCAATAACATCGTCCAAAAACATTAACGGGTCATCATATCAGGGTAAAACTCATTTCACATTTCAATATCATTCTATCAAATCTTTTGTCCAGTTTTATTTATCCAAACAGAATCCATTAATGTTAACATAATATTCAAGGACGAACCACCTAAAAATTGTTCTATCCCTGTCACACCTACTATGTTAAGGCAATCTTTACTAGTACAAAGTCGAGATGCAGAGCATGCAGAATCATCAAAAGTCCTGTAGGGAAAAACACACATTTGAAAAGACTTTTCTTGGCACACCCAGCAGGTCTCATTCGTCCCTGCTACAGTTGTTCTAACTTGGAAAGCCACTTCACAGGCTTTATTAGTACCACAGATCTCCTCCTCTGGAGAAGTGGGCATAATCAGTAAGAACACACAAAATAGCAACACTAGCCCCACTCTACTCCCAGTTACAAAACAACAAAGACTCTATTCTATCTTCAACAGCAGAGCTGGCTTGGGTTTTTAGGCCCTCCCCAGGTCACTGTCCAGCGATACTGAAATATCTAGCTAAACTGGAAATAAAACAGTGCTAGTTTAGTGTATACTGATATCTTGTTTCTACTTTTAATATCCACCACTGATTTGGATGATGGATGGTTGAATCCACTAATTTGAATGGACACTGGTGTACCACACTAATTGATTTCCCTACCCTCAATGGACTTCACACTTTACTTAGTAAAATGTATAACAATCAGAGTATACTTCCCTTCATTTGCAGTCCAATACTTTCTTGTAATGCAGGTTAAAACAGCAGGATCTTGCAACACTTCCCTTATATGGAACATATATCCAATATATCCAAAGGCCTACTGGCGAAGTTTGCCAAAACCTCCACTGGTCAACCTTAAGCATAAATTCACAATCCGTTGAGATAATGTTCCGGTTCTTTCACCACTCTGCAGTGTGACAGATGAATCCAAGAGTCTCTTTCCGCAATTCTCACTGTGGTAGGTGTAGACAACAGAACTTGATACGGTCCGCGCCACCGTTCTTCATTCCAGCATTTTCTTCGAAAGTCCTTAACAAGCACTGGGTATGTATCCAGAAAACTTTGAGGCAAAGTCAACTGCACCTGTTAAGAAACAAAAGATAGAGCAGCAATCAGTTCTCGCATGTAACCAGACAAGGTAACAACTACATGAGGTTAGGATTAGGTAAACCTGGAATTGGCATGGGACGGGCAGTCAAAATCTCAAATGGGCTTAACCCTTTTGATCTTGATGCACGGCCTCTGAGGTAGAGGAGAACCAAAGGTAGAGCAGTCAACTAATTCCATCCCATTATTTTAGTCAGTTTATCTTTCAACATTCTATTAACATTCTGGCCATTTTGAAAACATATCTACAATTACAAGGCAATATTCATAACTTTTGCATTTTGTTAATTGATCAATGGAATAAAATCCATTATAATATATTCAAACAGGTCTGATGGTGGCCTGACCTCCTTGGGTTCTCACTGTGTTATGTTTAAGACAGGTAATGCACCTATCACAGTAAGCAGCTGCCGCGGTGGTGAATCCTGGTGCAAAATAAAGTTGTTCTATTGTTTTTACCATAGCTGTTGCACTCGCATGATCTAAACCATGAGTGACTTTATCAACTATATGAAAACATGATTTTGGTAAAACAGGCTTGCCTGTTGGAGTATGTAGCAACAAATCATCATTATTCTTTTTACAATTTTTCCATTTTCATCTTTCTTTTATATCTATTTTATACATTTAGAAACACTAAAATTCAGAATGTCTTACAAACTCAGGTGGTATCTTCCTCTCAACTCCCCCCTTCGCGGCACTTTTAGCAGCCGAGTCAGCCCTCTCATTACCAAGGCTGACCTCATCAGCGCCTCTAATATGCACTGCACACTTAACCACTGCTAAAGCAGAAGGAAGCTGAATTGCCTCCAGCAACAATACAATGAACTCTTTATGTTGTACAGGTTTACCAGTAGCCGTAAGAAGGCCTCTTTCTTTCCATATTGCTCCATGGTCATGAACAATTCCCCAGCAATAACGACTATCAGTGTATATGCAAACAGATTTTCCAGCTGCCTACACACAAGCTCAAAAAAGTCCAATCAACTCAGCAGATTGGGCAGAAAAAGTTGGAGGGAGCGAGTAAGATTCAACCACTTCAAATTGATTCACCACAGCGTAGCCACTCCCTACCTCTCCAGATTCCAAGCGTAATGAGGAACCATCAACATAAAAAAATTAAGTCAGGGTTAGTAAGGGGTTCCTCAGATATATCAGGACGAGGTTTAGTACAAATTGTTATGACATCACAGCAATCATGGCTTTCACCATCTTCAGCGGAAGGTAATAATGTTGATGGGTTGAGGGTGGTACTACGTACAAGTGTGACGTGCTAAAGTCAATAACACATGTTGGTACGAGAGGAGGCGGGCAGTTGTCAGATGTGATGTCTTTGCTTGTAAAAGCAATGCATGCACGTCATGTGGAACATGAACAGTCAAAGGATGCATTAATACTAGATCCGCACAAGCCATTACTGCATTTGAGGCAGCTGCAACAGACTTCAAACAGTCTCTGACAAAATTTAGGCTATTGGTCTATACTGTCCACCATGCAACTGACATAATACCCCAGACATGTAACCTCCTTTTCACACACAAACAAATGAAAATCAAGATCATAATTAGGCAATCCCAAAGCTGGAGCTGAAGCTAAAGCTTGTTTCAAAAATCACAAAAACAGTCTCACAGTCGTCAGTCCAAATCATAATGTCAGTCAAACTCTTACAAGCATTTACACACGTTCGGAGAGTTTGTGCCTTCTCCGAGAAGTCTAAAATCCAAGCACGACAATAACCAATCATTCCTAAGAAGCTTAACAATTGCTGCTTTGTCCTGGGTCTCGGACAGCCAGTAATTGCAGTGATGCGTGACGCATCCAGGGCCCTGCAGCCAGGAGTAAGTATATGACCCAAGTACTTAACTTGCTCTTGGCAGAGTTGCAACTTTTCTTTAGGAGACTTTAAGTCCCTCCCTGGCCAGGTATTTCAGCAATGCCACTGTATCAATCAGGCATGATTCTTTTGATGGACTTCCTAATAAAACATCAACATAAGAAATAACAGTACTTCCTGCCAGTGGAGTAAATTGTGTCAGACAGGCCACTAATGCCTCATTAAACACTGAAGGTAATTCTGTGTATCCCATAGGCAAATGACTCCAAGTATACCTTTGACCTTTAAAGGTGAAGGCAAACCAAAATTGAGAGGCAGGATGTACTCTTATCGTAAAAAACGCATTTTTAATATCAATGACAGAATAAAACTTCGCAGTGGATGGCAGACTAGAGAGAATTGTGCAAGGATTTGGCACAATAGGATGCCTCGGGTGAATAGCGTCATTAACAAGTCTTAAATCTTACACAAATCTCCAAGTGCCATCAGACTTCTTAACGGGCAAAATTGGTGTGTTAACTGGACTGCAACGCACAATAGCTCCCCTGTCCAATAATGATTTGAATACGGGCTCTATCCCCTGCTCAGCCTCTTTCGACAACGGATATTGGGCTTTCGACGGGTAATGCAATGTTTTTGCGCATATCCTTAATGGTTGAGCAGTAGATAGAGTCCCAAAGTCATAACTATCAGCTGCCCAGAGATTATCTGGAACAGTGGCTAACAGATCTGCTTTCTCTTTTAAAGAGAGAACCCTCCATTCATCGGGTTGGGTTAATGAGGGTATTAAACATGCAGAGAGCTCTTTCTGCACAGGAGTAACTTTCAAAGAACACCACGGGAAAAAATATGCATCTTGTGATGGCGAATAAAACAAATTTAGGGTTTCTTGGACCCCTGTCCAATCTTTAGCATTCACACACGCTTTCACAAACGGCCCTAAATCAATCCAATTTTCTTGGGCTTTTACCAATGCAACATGTGGATAAGAATTTGGGTTTGCAAACAAATATTTCAGACCTGGAGACAGGTCTACTACTACTGCAGAGTAGATTTTAGAGGTCAATACGCCGGCTACATCAATAGTCTCAATACTATTTCCTATCTGGTACCACTCTTTCACATACAGCTGATCTGGAGAGCCTTGAAAACATGCGATTGTACACTGAAATTGCTCAGGGGTTTCTGTCTTTTCTAGAACCGAGATCGGAGATTTTAATGCTAAACTAATGTCTTTACACTCATATCCTATCCATGTGGGGTTAACTCTCTGACAATACAGATAAATAGGCCCTTCTAGACCTACTCCTTCAGGAGAAAGAAAAAGTGTAAGATTTAATTTACACATTAGATCTCGGCCTAGTAAATTTTCAGGGCAAACACTGCTCAGTAGAAAAGAATGTTCTACTGTCTGATGTTCATATTGAACCACTAAAGGGGTAGAAACTGGTTCTGCCACTGATTGACCTGAAGCTCCTGTTACATATATAACTCTTTTGCTTTTTAATGTTAAAAACGTACAACTATCTTTCCTTCCAAGTGTACTAACATCTGCTCCTGTATCAACTAAAAAGATACATCATTACCATTCAGAGAAAGAGTTAGCTTAGGTTGTGCGTTCAAAGTCTGTTGGGGATAAAGTTCATAGGGTGATACAGAAGTGTTGGTGAGGGGTCCCGGAGCCCCCTGTTCAGAGTCTTCTCTGTCCTATTCAGAATTTCCATTCTGTGTCCAGACCGGACCCTGAGGGCGTCGTTGTGATGATTTATCCCCGTCTTGTCTCCAATCACCCTGCTTCGGACAATATCTCGCTATGTGTTTTACGTCTCCACAATTCCAGCAACCGTTTCTTTCAGTCCACCTAAATCCTGCTCTCCTTCCTCCACAAAGTTTGTTAACTGCTGAAGCCACTCTTCCCAAGAATTCTCTAGCAGTCTGTTGTAAGCTGAGAAATAGCCATTTTAGTCCAATCTTCAGTAGGTGAATACTTGCAGGGGCTTAGGGGCAGGAACAGCCACAGCTGGTTGTGGTGCAGGGGGTGCTGAAGGGAATGGTGGTGGAGATTTACGGACTATAAGGGCTGGATTGTTAGGTTCACTCGTCTGCACATAGACTTCAGTTGAAATGTCCATAGCTCCGCACAAACCTCTCTCTCTCTATGGCCCTGCTCTTTCTGTTCCATAACTTTTCTCTTCTCCTCTCTTTCCCTCGCTTCTCTTTCCCACTTATCAAACAAATCATACTTAAAAGGCCTAGCCTTCCTTTCCATCTTAGCCCTACATTCAGTTAACCTTTCAAAACTCAACGTACCATCTAAAGAAAATTTTCCTTCAGTCCATCTACTCCACTTATTCAATAAACATTCATCTACACATTCAGGTCCATATTTCTTATACATATCTTTTAAACATCCAGGATTATATATACCTTTGGGCAATTTAACAGTTTTACTATTACTAGTCCCCATAGCAGTGTCCCTTTAATATATTTTTATTAGCCAAATTACCTCACGCCTAAAACAGAGCAAACTATCAGAGTACAATAGCAATGTTCTCAACCAATCCAATCCCCGTATCAAGCGCTTTAAGCCAATCCTACCGATTGCTTCTCTTAGCAGATCCTTTATCGATTGCTCTTCGGCTGTGCTCACAAGCCAACCTTTCTACCTTCCTACAAGTAGAGCAGATTGCTTCGGTGGCACCCCGGCACACAAGCCAATTCTTAACTACAAAGCGGTAGAAAAAAATCGCTTCCCACTCACCACCTAGGTGCCTGTGACCACAATACGGTAATACCGTATCCGAGACACAGGATGACTCCCTTCCGGCAAGGATGGGTCCCGCGGGCAATGTTGCCTTTTTTCCACGGTATTGTCCCAAAATCAAAAATAGATCTCCCGTAAGGCCTTTTCGGGTCCTACGCCTTCCAGGTTTCACCGCCGCGTCTCAGAGTTAGGTATCCCAACCGCTGTCACCAAAATGTGGTCAAAAATATCCAGGCAACACTCAGGTGTGAGGAACCACTGCAGGTTTATTCACGATACCGGGAGCAGGTCACTAGCAACAGCATGTTCCAGTAACACTACTCAAAGTTCTCTAGGGCGAAGCCCCATCTTATACATGTTAATTACGTTGGTAATACAAATCACATGAGTACAATGGTCTTTTCCAAAAATCCTCATACATACAGAAATACAACAATACATATACACTTCTTGGACATAGCATGTGATCCATGCGCCATACGCAAGTCATGTGGCTACTCCAAGTAAGTAGATAATTGGTCAATACAATACATATACATCCTTCAGCATTCTCTTGCCATAGTCTAGTTCCTGTAGGGATATTCCTAATATTACTGCCTCAGGCAGAATACCCTTAACTCGTGACAAAGGGGGTCGCATGACCTTTATTAGAAAATCATGACATGGAGGGAGCAAATGACAGACAAAGCAAAATTGATGCACAGTATTGAATGTATAGAAAGCATATACAGAATATAAAAAAAATGTTAGTAATCCAAAATTTCTCCTTCAGCGGTGTGGAGCGGCCGGAACAGCGGAGGACAGCTCTGCGACAAGGCAGCAGAGGAGGGACGCCAACTTCGGTAGCTGTAGCCTGATTGCGCAGCGTGGTCCGGCTACGATGGAACTGGAGTCTGCTGCCCCGACTGGCGAGACGACGGAGTGGAGCATCGGAGGTGCAGTGCCAGTTACGGTGCTCAGCGCCGGGGAGTCTGTGGCAGTGGAGGCTAGGCCCCGCTAGGTGTTGGAGGAACGTTGCGGTGGTGCACAGTGCAAAAGTGCGACCTGAGGGTGTTCTCTGAAACGGGGCTGGGGACGAGAGGCGACAGACCAGGTGACTGCTAGCACGCCCCGCATTGGGCCGCTGGTGGTTGTGGTTCCCCAGGGTGAGTAGGCTCTTGCGGTGTGTGCACCCCACCTGCTGTGTGGCAGTGCCAGAGACTAATTGCTGGACTGAATGTGGGAACGCCCGCGCCAAGGATGGCAGTGGACAGCTGAATGTGGTAGAGTTGTAATAGAAATAGTAGGCCTAAGCTATAGGCTAATCTGCATAAAGTGTGCTGTCCAGAGTTTCCGCTAGAAAAAAATGGTGCCGGTCAAAGTGACCGGCAGAGGTTTCGTTTTCCGGACATTTTGATGATATGCCGGTCAAATATCCTATTATCCCTTCTTAATTAGTCAAATTGAGGAAAACTGGAGACAGGCTATGTAGCTTAAAGAATGACATAATCAGGCTGTATAGACTGCAACATGTTCATTAGCCTAACTTAAACATGCCTAACAAGATCTAGCCAGTATCGTTTCATGGACAGCAAGAGTCCGCTTCGTTCGTTGTTTTAAAAAGGCTACGTTGTTTGTTGCTGCTACCCACGTTATCTCCAGTGGTGACTGTTTAACTTACACAGATGCGCACACACAAGAATGAGCGCTCACACCACTACCCCCTAATGCTATGCCTCTTTATTTGATAACAATACATTAAGAAATGTTTCCTATTCTGGGAAATGTTTAGTTTCTTTTTCTTTTGGCCGCGGTTCAATGATACCGTTTAATTGTGCCAGAAATTATCCGCGGACCAGTAATCGCCTCGTCGAGGAGGCTCTAACCCTGCAGATCATAGACAGAGAACGCATAGGCCTACTGTATGCTTTGGGTAAAGAACACTTTGCATGTCCAGTGTACACGGAGAATGACAGTGTCTTGGAGCGGCCGCACCCCCCGCAACTCCACTTCCAATGTCACTGATTCCGACAGATACGCCCGACACTTCTACTTTTTCTACCGGACATCTGAGGCTTCAGACGTTACCAATTTATCATCATCCATCGCGTCTGGCCTCTGAAAAAACTTTTAAGGCTAGTCTGCCTGGGCCTGGCCATGTTTGAATCGCCTCACAGTTTAACATGGACGTTTTAAGCGTGCGCTTCCTATTTCAAATGCAGCATAGGCTATGCGTGTTGTTTAATAGCTTACTTTTGAAACGGTAGAGCCTGTTCATTTAAAAACATATAGGCTTACATATTAAGGCTTATTCTCAAATTCAGATTGCGTTATAGTGGGGGGCCTTAAGCACATTTTCGCGCAAATTCATCTAAAAGCGCCAAATTTTGCATAGATGTAGCTTAGGTCATACTGAAATGATTTAGCTAGGGCGCCGGAGACAGCGACCCTTGGGGCCAAGATGGCGGCAAAATCCAATATGGCCGCTGCGCGAAAAGGGTTCCGGCTATAACTTTTGAACTACATGAGTTACAAATACAAACTTGATATCTTTTTCAGCTTAATTGATCATGGGGAATACATAGGAATGTTAATATTTATGACCCGGTGCATCTGGACCACTTATTCCTCCAATTCTAATATGGCAGCTGTCCAAAAAAGCAGTTTCGGCTGTAGTATGGGGCCTTACACCCCATTGTTTGTGCAAATTAATCTACAAGCAACAAATTTGGCACGGATGCAGCTGAGGGAATAATGAAATGATTTAGCCAGGCCGCCCGAGCCAGTGGTCCCTGAGACCAACATGGCAGCCAAATCCAAAATGGTTGTCGCCTGAAAGGGATTCGGCTATAGCTTTGGAGCCAGATGCGATACAAATACAAACTTGATGTCTATTTTACCTTTTTTGATGATGGGAAACCCATAGGAATACTTACATTTATGATTGGGTTTATCAGGACCCCCCAAATTCCGTAAATTCAATATGGCTGCTGTCCGAAAAAGGGTTTTGGCTTCAAATTTTGAACCAAATGCGCTACAAATGAGGATGTTGTGTCTATTTTTAGTTTATTGACCACAGGAAGTCCGTTGGCATATTTATATGTATGCTTGTGTAAGTCTGGAACCTGTATTCTTTTCAAGACTTTGGTTGAAAATCTTTTTTTACCACAACTTTGAAGGTTATTCTCAATGTGGATTAATTTCCTTATAAAAGTGAAATGCTTTCAATGTACCACAGGTGAATACATTTTGAAATGTAATCATATAAGAAAGAATAAGACACAATTATTATTGCAAGGCAATATTTATAATATGTCAAATTGTTAAAAGAATAATATAGTCAATTTGTCCAAAACTCTTCAAAGGTTTGCTTAGCATATCAAAAAAACAGCAATAACATAAAAACAACAACAGTGAATTCTCATGGTCGCTCTCATGAATTTTTGCCTGAAGAAGACCCAGCAGGGTCGAAACGTTGCCTGTTGTGCATTAAATATATGGGAGTCCAAAGCAGTGTTGCGGACATTATATTTTTTCAATTGGGTAAGTTTTAATTTGTCCTGCACCTGCCAGAAGGTGGGATGTGCACACAATAACTGTTTGCTCTCTCATGAATTCTCATTCTTATGGTCTCTCTCACAATTGTAGTCATAAGTACAAAACACTTATGGAAAAAAGTACACCTGGTTAGGAAGGAAGTTGGTAGGAAAGGAAGTAGTTGGCTAAACACTGTTGTTCGTCATCTTCTGAGACCACAGGTGACCACTACATGAACCCATTACAATTTGCATACCGTCCAGAGGTGGGTGTGGAGGATGCCTTAATCTACCTGCTTCATAGAACACACTCTCACCTGGACAGGGGCTGGTAGTATTGTGAGGATCATGTTCTTTGATTTCTCAAGTGCTTTTAACACCATACAGCCTATGTGACAAGCTTTGAAGGATGCAAGTAGACACCTCCACAACTTCATGGATTACTGATTACCTGACTGACAGACCACAGGTTGTGAGAATGAAAGGGTGTGTGTCTGAACAGGTAGTCAGTCGCATAGGAGCACCACAAGGAACTGTGCTGTCTCCTTTTCTCTTCACACTGTACACCTCAGACTTCCAGTACAACTCTGAGTCATGTCACCTGCAGAAGTTCTCAGACAGTTCACAGACTGCAGTTGTGGGGTGTGTCAGTGATGGTGAGGAGACGGAGTACAGGCAACTGGTGGACCACTTTGTGACATGGTGCAGAAACAACCACCTTGTCTTGAATGTGGCTAAGACAAGGGAAATGGTGGTGGACTTTTGTAGGGCCAGGCCTGAGCTAAATACCATTTCAATACTGGGTGAGGAAGTTGTTGAGAACTACAAATATGTGCGTGTTCTTATAGACAATAAACTGGATTGGAGGTACAACACTGAGGCTGTATACATAAGTATATATACTCTTTTGATCCCGTGAGGGAAATTTGACTCTGCATTTAACCCAATCCGTGAATTAGTAAAACACACTCAGCACAAAGTGAACACACAGTGAGGTGAAGCACACATTTATCCCGACGCAGTGAGCTGCCTGCTACAGCGGCGCTCGGGGAGCAGTGAGGGGTTAGGTGCTCAAGGGCACTTCAGTTGTTCCTACTGGTCGGTGTTTGAACCGGCAACCCTCCGGTTACAAGTCCGAAGCGCTAACCAGTAGGCCACGGCTGCCCCAAAGAAGGGTCAGAGCAGACTCTTATTTTTTGAGAAAGCTTAGGTCATTTAATGTGTGGTCATGGTAAAAAAAATAGTTTTCATCTGTAGCTTATTCGGTTCAAAAGTTGTAGTCAAAACCCTTTTTCGGACAGTAACCAGATTGCATTTGGGGACTTTGAGGGTCCACATATACCCAATCATAAATATATATTTCCCATAGCCAGAAAAGGTGAAATATTTATTAATTTTACATTTGTATCTCATCTGGGTCAAAATATGCAGCCTACAGTAATCCCTTTTCAGGTGGCGGCCATATTGGATTTGGCAGCCATCTTGGTCCCAGGGGCCACTGACTCCGACATCCTCGATAAATCATTTCAGTATGCCCTCAGCTGCATCCATGCCAAATTTTGTGCTTGTAGATAAATTGGCGAAAACAATGGGGTGTAAGGCCATATTGGAATTGGAGGATTAAGGGGTCCAGATATACTGGGTCATAAATATAAACATTTATATGTGTTTCCCATGATCAATTAAGCTGAAAAAGACATCAAGTTTGTACTTGCAGCTTATGTGGTTCAAAAGTTATAGTCGGAACCCTTTTCGGGCAGCGGCCATATTGGATTTGGCTGCCATCTTGGCCCCAAGGGTCGCTGGCTGCGGCGCCCTAGCTCAATCATTTCAGTATGACCTGAGCTACATCTGTGCCAAATTTGGTGCTTGTAGATAAATTGGTGCAAACAATGGGGTATAACTACAGTCAAAACTGCTTTTTTGGACAGGGGCCATATTGGAATTGGAGGATTAAGCTGTCCAGATATACTGGGTCATAAATATAAACATTCCTATGTGTTTCCCATGATCAATTAAGTTGAAAAAGACATCAAGTTTGTATTTGTAGCTCATGTGGTTAAAAGGTAGTCGGAACCCTTTTTGGGCAGCGGCCAAATTGGATTGGCTGCCATCTTGGCCCCGAGGGTCTCTGGCTCCGGCGCCCTAGCTAAATCATTTCAGTATAACTTGAGCTACATCTGTGCCAAATTTGGCGCTTTTAGAAGAAATTGCGCGAAACGACCTATTTATGTGCTTAAGGCCCCCCACTATTAGGGGACGGGATTATTAGCCAATTTCAATCGGACAATTTGACCGGAGAGATTTAATTTTGTCGGACATTTCATTTTTTTTCCGGCCAATGTCCGGTAATTACCGGACAACGGAAACCCTGGTGCTGTCATAAATATCAGACATTCAGTATTCTCTCTTTTTATATCAGGATATAAAATAATACAGATATATTACATTGTAATCCTCTGGTATTCTAAGGTAGGCTATTGAAATGTCTAGCCCCCCCCCCCCCCTTCCAAAAAAAGAAAAATCGAGGTTCGTATCAAACCGTGGGCCAAAAATCGTGATACGAATCAAATTGTTAGGTTGGTGTATCGTTACAGCCCTACTGTATATCGCTACAGCCCTATCCTCCAAAAATCTGTCTAAATTGTACCAAAAAAAAGCTTAATGAGAGTAAAATGTGACCAAACCAAGTTTAAATAGTGATTTTGAATCTTGAAAATGTCAGATATGGAGTCAGCATCTCCAGTAACCCCTAAAAACATACGAACATTGTCCATTTTGGCCAAGCAGCTAATTGCCCAACATATGCAAATTAGCATCCGGCAGTTTCTGCATGCTGGGAACCCATACTATATATTTCCATCATAAAACTTTGGTGTACTCAACATTTCCGGGTCCACAATGGGGCTCTATGGGCTGTCCACCGGACTATTGTGACTCATTTCTTTAGACCAGCAGACCACTCCTGATGTTGAATTCTCTGTCTAACATTTTGAAGTTAGGAGATAAGATAATATTCTAAGATAGTGTTCTAAGCTATATGGACTAATGTGCTGAATATTATGTCATAGAATTTTCCACTTGTATTTCAGTAGTAGTACCTTTCACTCCAGACTGTAGCTTAATTGAAGTATCAAAACAATGAGCAAGAAAACCTTCACCCAGTGGGGACCAGCTAGGCGAACTTACCTTTTAACCTGCTTGCTCTTACATTAGTCACTATTTTCTAGTCACCATCATCAATTCACTAAACTTTACCCTAGCTCATTCCCCACCTGCTAACATAATAACTAATTCAAGCAAAAACCCAGTGGGGACAAGCAATGCACAGTAAACCTGTAGCAGCTAGCTGCTAAGGTACAGTAAACATGTAGCACTACAGTTAACATTGCTAATCCCCAGGAACATCAAAAACGCTGGGTTATTTGGCTGATAAGCGAACTCTTATCTTACCTTATCTTATCACATTATGTTATCTTCTTACATTATCTTATCGTCTTACATTATCATATCTTATCTTATCTTATTCATATCTAGCATCACCATACACTCAAGCTGTGAGGTTTCTCTTTTTTCGTCAGCGACCTGTAGCACATTGCCCTGACGACCACTGACGACCACCTCTCCTGAATCCTGATCTTTTATGGAAACTGACGGAAGGAGGAGTTAATCATTTGTGTAATCATGAATAACAACATTAGTATTTCATAACAAGCAAACATAGTTACAAACACTAGCTGGTACTTTTAAAGCAAAAGGTAACCAATGTACTGGAAATGTCAGATACAGCTACAAACATCAATATGTGAATATAACTGTGATCCAAAATACTGTAACGTTTTCAGGTTGAGCTTCGTTCAATGCAAGTTTTATTTAGGATCGAGGGCAGGGACACAGACACAGAACACAACACACACACTTTTTTTTTTTTTTTTGAAGGCGCCGGCCAACAGGCCAACTAGAACAGGCGCCCACACAGCACGGTGCCTCTCACACGCACCCAAAAGTCACAACCCACACAAAAACAGTCACACACTAGAGGGCCCCCACCCTCTTTCCCACCCAAAACTCAGCGCACTCCTCCCGATTCCAATATGGCGCGAACCAGGCGCGTCCGCCCAGGCTTCCGCTCCGCTTTGCCGCCTCTAACTCTCCGGCGACAAAAGGGCCCCGTCTCGGGCAGACCAGTAGCCGGGCCGCCGAGGAGGGCCGGAGGTGAGCCGCCAACTCACGGACGTGTTCCCCCTGCGGGGCAGGCGCTCAGGGCCCTCCCCGACTGGCGTTGCTGGCCGCGCGGCTCCCGCACTGCTGCCGTCCTCCCTGTCGCTAAGTTCTCCGCACTCGTCCGTCGCCGGCTCGAACTCCTCCAGGTCGCACAGCTCCAGCAGTTGCTCTTCTCCAGTGCAGAGGTCGCCCGGGGTCTCCTGTGCTGAGCGGAGCCAAGCTTTAATCACCGCGCCTCGTCTTCGCTCCCTCCTCCGGCGAGCCTTGGTGCGCAGCTTTAATCACCGCGCCTCGTCTTCTCTCCCTCCTCCGGCGAGCCTTGGTGCGCAGCTTTAATCACCGCACCCCGTCTCCTCTCCCTCCTCCGGCGAGCCTTGGTGCGCCGTCTTGGAGCCCTTACAAGGACTGGTTGCGGCGGGAGCTCGAACAGCCCCCGATAACTCCCGGGACGGGGGCAGCTCCGCCGAACGCTCCCACAACAGAGGCCTCCATTGCTTTCACTTGTAACGCCACTGTAACGTTTTCAGGTTTCAGGACACAAGAGCTTTGTTCAATGTAAGCTTTATTTAGGATCGAGGGCAGGGACACAGACACAGAACACAATACACACGGGGCAGGTCAAGTACACTACTACACTACTAAAATCATGAAGTAGACGCTACACATACAGGGGTGGATGCAGCCCCCCACACAAAGAGGATCACACACGAGGGAGAACTAAAAGGGAAACATATTACAATAAAGACGCTAACATTACACTCAAAACTAAGGAGAAATACAGACATAAACCCCAAATGTTCGCTCCCGCATCCCAGCATGCCCTGCGTGGGAGAACGCTACGCAATGTCTTGTGCGCCGACGTTACAATACTATAAAATTATGTTACTTGGTAAATCATTGTAGGTGGATGTGTTTAAAATACTACTTCATGATTTTACAACTATTATATAGTATAACATGTTAACTATGCATGAAATGATCTCCTGGTTGCTGGGAAACCCCTAACATTGAATCACCTGATGATCTCTGACTCTTTGTACCGATATAAGACCATGTTAGCGTTATCTTGACCTACATATCTTGTTTAGTATTGTTGAATATTATTAGCACTGATAAGTTGCTCGCTGAATAGAAGCCTAAATAAGAAATCTATAACGACATTATTCATTTTGCATGAAGTATATGAGCTATAGTTTCACAGACTAAATTACTAAAATCAATGTACTCAATTTTTCAAAAATAACCTCATTACGAGAAGGAATACTCGTGTATGACTTGTAACCTCAGCTAGGACATTTATGGTGCGGCTTCCGTAGCTCGTAAATCGCCGTTGGGTTGGGGGGTGGGGTCTGTTGCAATATACCATCTCACCACTAGATGGGAGAAGAAATTACACAATGTAGCTTTAATGATTTCATCGTAGTTAAGAGTTGCTATAAGATCTCTTTTAAATGTCAACAGACAGAGCTAGTTCAGAGCATTGTATTTTTTATTAGCAGTTTCTGTTCTCTTAAAGGGAAACTTGGCAGGATTTCCCCCTCTGCTGGAGAAATTGTGCATTATGCTATTTCAAACTGTGGATTTAGGTAAAGATAAAGCACATGGATTTGTTTACAAGCTAGCAAAACGGTTAGCATAAGTTCAGATGACAATGTGGATGTTACAAGGTAAGAAACACAAAGTTTCTTGTATCTCACTTCTCTTTCCGGGACGGTAGTCTCAATGTTGCAAGGTTGGTTTTCCGCCTGGGGACGCTAGGGGCACTGTCAATGGGGGCGGTGGAAAAACTCACCATTTTCACCGAAACAGGTCATTTAACCATCCAAATAATTTCTAAACGGGTTTATTACGTTGAAATAGTTGCCAAGTTCCCCTTTAATACTGGAAAATACATGATCAACGTAAAAGAGGTTATAGGTAAAGTTAGAACTGCTAGAGCTTCTAGGAAACTGAACATTTGGAAAACCATCTTCATGTCCATCACCTCAAAGAGACTATAAAACATTTCTTCTCTTTGCCTGCTCCTTTCTGCATGCTGTAGAAACACTGAAAGCACATCCAAATTAATGTCTTGTGTGACGAGATTGCGCAGGATTAACAGACATTGTTGTGATAGGTCCAGATTTAAAAGAAAACATAAGCCGCCTAAATATTTTTTAAGCTGTTTTAGTAGTGTCTATTATGTGCTCAATGGTGTTTTAAGCCCCCACCGTCGATTTCAGGGTTGCGATGCGACCGCTGCCTTCAAAGCACCTAATCCTAGTGCCTTCCATGCAGCACTGCCTGTAATAAGACGTTGGGTACTTAACACACCAAGTATCCTTTGATGTGTAATTATTTGTTTATTTCAATTCAATCATGAAAAAAATAAAAGTAAGATGTGTTTTGAAAGAAAAGTTTAGGATGGGCCTGTTGGAAAATTATACAGGACAGCACAATTGGTAAATAGAGAGGATTTAACCCCTGGGGGCCACGGCAGCCAAAATAGAGTCTAGAGTCTAACGTAATGCAGAGTTGATCTGTACACAGAGGAACTTCTGCTTTACTATACACAAGACAAAGTGCAATAATATAAAGGAGGGGAACTGAGCAGTGAGGCTCTCAGCGAGAGGTCATCACCAGTAACTGTGCTGGTCTGTGATTTACTCCACAGTTAGATGGAATGCTGACTACACAAGAGGTCATTATTGTGAGATTATAACATTATCACTATAACAAACCTTGATACATGATTAGATCTTATCTTAATGCTTAATTGCCAGTCTAACAGTGTGGGTAAAATGGACTTTTAAATGGGTTTTGCGTGTGTTGTGTGTGTTATGTCTTTCAGATGTCATATTCAGATATGAATGAATCCTCCACCAGGGATACTTTAACTTTGACAGTTTATTTGGGCATGGGGTCACCCAGATATGTATTACTTACTGTTGTTATCTTGATATACCTTGCCACTGTATTAGCCAATGTTACTCTGATGCTGTTGATTTTCCTAGATACATCCCTACACAAGCCTATGTATATATTTGTATTTAGTTTAATCTTTAATGGGCTGATAGGAAGTACTGCTGTTTGGCCAATGGTTATGAATATATTATTGACAAACACCCCTCTGATCTCATATGAAGGATGTCTCATCCAAGCTTTTTTCATTTTAATCTATGGAACTTGTAACTACACCATGTTGACAGTGATGGCTTATGACAGATTTGTGTCCATATTTAAGCCTTTGCAGTACCATACCATCATGACCCCACAGAAAGTAAAGCAGCTGTTGTTTGTTGCAAACTTCAGCCCTACAGCTGCAGTGCTTAGCCTAATATGTCTATCTTCTCAACTCACTCTGTGCAGATACAAAGTGCGTAAAATATATTGTGATAATTTAGCCATTACCAGCTTATCATGTGATGATAGTCACACTATTCAAAGTCGAGTTAGCAACTTACATGGTATAATTAACACTATAGTTTTTGCAGCCCTGCCAATGGTTGTCATTTTATTGTCATATGCTAAAATTATATTGTTAAGCTTGAAAGCTTCAGAGAATGCAAGGAAGAAAACATTTGAAACCTGCTCTCCACACATAATTATTTTCATGAATTTCTCACTGGTTTCACTGTTTTCACTCATTTATAACCGTTTCAATCCTCACTTACCAGGAGAGGCCAACATTATCATCTCAATTAATTATCTTCTTATTCCCCCCTTCTTGCAACCAATCATATATGGCATAAAAACACAGGAAATTAGACAAAGTTTTTCAAGATTCAGGAGAAAATCAGTTTTTTGCAATATTTGAATGTCAGCTTGTTCTCATTTGCTGCATCGGTATTTTCTTTCTGTGTGACAGCCAGTTTAAAACAGACTATGTAACAAATTGCAGCTGCCTATATGACTAATGATATTGAATCCAAGCGTATCTTCTGATTTGAAAACGTATTTATTTGTCCACACATTGTGAAAAGTAAATACCAATGAGGGTTAATGTTATACTTCAGGTAATGTTTTATGGTGAACTGAAATTTGTGACTGAGAGATTCCCTGAAACGTGGCAGAGTACACAGATGTCATTTTCAGAGAGAAACACTTGCATCGGGACGGGCACTAACTTTGAAATCATTGGTCCAGCCTTACCAATCACATTGATCAGAGATTCCTAACGTTACTTCCTACTTTGCCTAAACTTTACAAACTGACAATAAACAGCATCAACAGTCAGAAAACAATGTATGTGGGTCTACCTTTGCTGTACATGTCTGCATGTTGCTGCTTCTCTTTATCACAATAAGTTTCGGTTTTGTCTTCCCCTCTCGTCACTGATTGGCCTGACATTTTTCTTGCTTGAGGGAAACAGTTATGAACTATAGTGTTCCAGACTGTATCTCCCTGAAAGAATATCTAGGTGGGCGGGCCAGGCTACATGATGATGGCCACTAATTCCAATATCTAGGATGCAGATGGCTTGAGGTATAAAAAGACCTCAGTCTCTCTGTTTTAGCCATGTGAGAACAGGGACACCTGCCTGGCCTCGGTGGTTTTAACAGTCCAGGGTCAGGGTGTCTAATGTCCTTTAAAATATTTTGGGCCCTTGTTCGTAATCTCTTTGTAAATACATCCTGCAGGGTAGGGAGAGGTGCTATGATGGTGCGTTCGGCAGAACATACCACTCTCTGTAGAGCACTGTAGTCACGGGGCTGTGCAGTTCCCATACCTTTCAACACAGTTTAACTGCCAGTGAGACCATCCAACTTTGTTAAAACTGAAAATGTTTCGAAAGGAATTGTTTTTACCAACTGAGTTGATTGTCGTTGGATATATTGGTATACCTATTATGCATAAAACTGAGACCCTGCTTTGTTGTTCTATGACTTGCACAGGCTTGTGACAGTAGGCTTATTGGCTGCAATGTTGCAGAGCCCTTGTTGAGCATTTTTGTTTTCTGGCTGCCTCACCTGCAACAATGACGATTATCCTCTAAGGATCATTGCATAGAGAGGCATCCCCTTTTGATATACAGATTTGAAGAAGAGGAATATAAAAGAGCAGGTGCAAACAAGGAGGATTCAAGGTGAAACCTTCAGTGGCACAGTGATTCAGTAGTGTTGCCCATGGGATGGAATATGGGGTTCATGGATTGCAGCTTCACAAGGCTATGATTACTTCTAAAAGAAAACAGATGTGATGTTGGTGAAATTGAGTTAAACCTCCTAAAACAATAATATAGATCAAGGGGATATACTTCTATACATTTGTGCTCATAAGTTTACATACCCTGTACATACACATGCTAAAGTTGACTAAAAAGAGGAATAAAAAAAGTATCTTTTGGAAATTGATCTTAATGCCTAATTAAAAACAATGAGGAAAACTCCAACCTTTAAGGACACCAATTATATTTGTGAATGAATAATGTTGGTAAATAAATAAATGTTCTTCCTTAAAATACTGGGGCCATATGTATACATACCGCTATGTTAAATTCCCATAGAGGCAGGCTGCTGCAGAGCAGTGAGAGGTTAGGCCACTTCAGCCGTGGATGTGGGCATGGGAGAGCCGTGCTCAACCACTTCCTCCACCCACATTTTTCCTATTGGGTCGGGGATCGAATCGGCAACCTTTCGGTTACAAGCCCAAAGCATTAACCAGTAGGCCACGGCTGCACCACAAATAATTGACAATGTCTAAAATATCAACAGTACAATGTAGCCAATTGTGGCGGCTAACTACGCAGAAGGTTTAGGTCAGTGTAGTGTCACTATTGCAGAAACTGGGTGCTATATGTGCGCCCAGAGGCAGAACGCTACCCAAACAGTCTAGCATAAAGTAAACACAAACAGAGCAAGGCAAAGTTGAGTGGAATCATTTCAAGTTCAAGGTTAATGTCATGTACTCATAAAAGGATTTATCAGTAATGAAATGTATTGTGCTCAAGAGACAGCTCAATAAATTAAATAGTAGTAATAAAACATATCTATTAATTGTGTGTGGGGAAGGGGTATGATGTGTGTTTGGTGGGCGGGCTATGTTATAATGGTGTGTGTGTGTGTGTGGGGGGGGGGGGGGGTGTACCTGTGTGTGTGTGTGTGAGAGAGTATGTGATTCTATTTGTGTGTGTGCGCATGTGTTTGCTCCTGAGTGTGAGCATGTGTTCGCTCTTGACTATGTGCACATGTTCGTGCGTGTGTTTGTGTTCAGTTTATGACTGTGAGGGCGGGGCTTGGTGTGTGTGTTTGGGTGGGTATGGTGTAATGGTGTGTGTGTGTGGGGGGGGTGGAAGTGCAAAAAAGAGGAAAAAAAGAAAAACCATGATGAAGTGTGAGACTGATGAGATTAGGTATAAGGAAGCTGGGATGAACCACTGTGCTCCAACACAAAATTATCCTGATGCATGAAATACCAATACAACAAAAACCCTACCGGCTCTCTCCAGTAAAACAAGCCACTGTCAAGGAACTAGTCCAAGACATGCTGGAGAATGACATAGAACCCTCTACTTCACCCTATGCTGTTCCAATTGTCATCATTCCTCGTAAGGTGGGCAAGCCTAGATTTTGTGTAGACCAGTGGTTCCCAAACTTTTAACAGGCATGTACCCCCTGAGACATTATGATCTTCCGGAGTACCCCCAACACCACCAATTGTTAACAAGTTTTTTTTTAATTGTTTTATTAATATTTATTTTTATAAATTTTGACGAGAATAGTGAATAGGATCATAAACATATGATACAAATCTCATCAATAGTCAACATATGATAGGCCTACAAATGTGCTGAATATAATGATTTTAAATAGATCTGCACCTAATCTCACACACAATCGTCTTGTTGAATGCAGTGATCTTATCTGCTAGGTGCTTGTCTTTGCCTTGTAACTGGAGATTTAACTCATTAAGCTTTCCAAATATATCGCTAAGATAGGCCAGCTTCGTCAAGAAATGTTCATTAGTCAGCGTTTCTCAAACTGTGGGTCGCGGAGACATGCCAGGTGGGGCGCGAACTGACGTGAAAAACAGGTCGAGGTTGTGAGAGTGGTGAATTTCATCAAGACCCGGCCCTTAAAAGCGTGTCTATTCTCCGCACTTCGAGAGGAGATGGGAGCTGACCAAAAGGCTGTACTGTTTCACAGCGAGGCAAGGTGGCTTTCCCGAGGTAAAGTGTTGTCGCGTGTTTGAGCTCCGAGTCGCCTCTTCTTGGAGGAAGAGCGCATGTTTGAATTTGCAAGCACGTTCACTAATTTACCCTCTCTGTCTCCACTCTCGAATATTTTGTTTATGCGGAGAAAATAAGTTTTTAATGTGCAGTGCAAATGCGGAAGTTAAGTTCCCAACGTGGGATAGAGAAAACGTTTGAAAAGGCATATGACTTCGATCTTTTTTCGCGTACCCCCTGAAATCAGTCCACGTACCCCTGTGGGTACGCGTACCCCAGTTTGACAACCGTGGGTGTAGACTATAGAATGGTGAATGCCATAGCTCTTCTCTCCACATACTGTCTCTCCACATAAATGCGTCATTGAAGCTATCAGTATGTCTACGCTACCAGCTGTCATTGTCATCCAAAAAAGTAATAATTTGCGCCATCGCATTTTCAATGACACAGGCTGTAAGAGACATAGCCTAAACTAGGCCTACATACAGTATCACAATAACCCCTTTTCAAATTAAAACTCCCCATAAAGGCAGAAGGCCTTTTCATTCAAACACATGTTATAAGGGGTTATTTGCAATGACCTACCCCTGCCTTGACTACAGAATAGAGGTTAAACATAGGTCTGACAGTGTTGCTTTGTTTAGGCTATAAGATAAGGTTTAGGCTATAAGATTTAACATTTTCTACCCTCAGTAAATGTCAACAGGTGTGACCTTTACATTATTCAAAGCTTGCTCAGGAGCTATAGGCTTACTCCCTTGATGTAGTAGGCTATGTGATGAGATTAAAGTCCCAATAGACTTGCTTAAAATTAGTTGAATATAACAACCTGTGTAGGTTTTTATAGGCTGTATTGTAATATGCTACCAATATATTATAATATAATATATTTTTAAGTCAATATATCAATTAGTTTCCACAAAATTCCCAGAAGTCATCATTTAAGGGGTTATTTTTCAAAATTTTCGTCACGGGGAGCATGCAGGCCCAAAAGTATTTTATCACATGGGGCCCACATTTTCCAGCAGCACCCAATCAATAATTAGTATTTTTGTAAAATGTGACCACCTATTTTTGAATGTGATACCTTGACTGGCAAAGTATATGAGACAGCAAGGGTGTGTGTGTTTGTGTGTGTGTATTCTGCGTATGGTCGTGGGCCTATTTGGAAAAAAGCCCAGTAAACCTTTTCTGATTTTCATTTGTCATTTTGTCTTGATTGAGATAGAATGATAGTGAAAGAAAGAGTGTAGTGCTGGAGAAGTGGTGTGTGCTCTTCCTACACATAACAATGAAATAACTTTTTATCTTGGGTTAGGATTAAATAACAAATAATTGTGTATAGGCCAGTGTTTTTATTGAAGCAAAAAAGGAACAAAGTATCCAGTAACTGTAATAATAGATACTTGATTTGAATTGTTTATATATTTTATAGTTTCCCCCAACACTGAATTTTCGAAAGGTTGCCGCTAGTTGCAGCTCGAAGTCGTGTTGGTATTAAAAAATATTGTGAAGGTATTAAAAAAGGTATTAAAAGGTATTAAATTCAACTTAAGAATTTCTGTATATACCCATTTGAATTTTGCTACAAATATGCTTCCATACGTTATGTTAAGGTTAAAAAAAAACTCTTAAAAGGGTGCCTTTAAGACAGGCATGACATAATATCTTTTGTCCAGGAGTTTACTCTAACGTAATGCAGAGTGGATCTGTACACAGGGGAACTTCTACTTTACTATACACAAGACAAAGTGCAATAATATAAAGGAGGGGAACTGAGCAGTGAGGCTCTCGGCGAGAGGTCATCACCAGTAACTGTGCTGGTCTGTGCATTACTTCACAGGTAGATGGAACATTGACTACACAAGAGATCATTATTGTGAGATTATAAAATTACACAACATTTTCATTATAACAAACCTTGATACATGATTATATCTTATCTAAATGTCCAAAATTGCCAGTCTAACAGTGTGGGTAAAATGGACTTTTAATTGGGTTGTGTGTGTGTTGTGTGTTATGTCTTTCAGATGCCATATTCAGATATGAATGAATCCTCCACCAGGGATACTTTAACTTTGACAGTTTATCTGGGCATGGGGTCACCCAGATATGTATTACTTGCTATTGTTATCTTGTTATACTTTGCCACTGTATTAGCCAATGTTACTCTCATGCTGTTGATTTTCCTAGATACATCCCTACACAAGCCTATGTATATATTTGTATTTAGTTTAATCTTTAATGGGCTGATAGGAAGTACTGCTGTTTGGCCAATGGTTATGAATATATTATTGACAAACACCCCTCTGATCTCATATGAAGGATGTCTCATCCAAGCGTCTATCATTTTAATCTATGGAGCTTGTAACTACTCCATGTTGACAGTGATGGCTTATGACAGATTTGTGTCCATATTTAAGCCTTTGCAGTACCATACCATCATGACCCCACAGAAAGTACAGCAGCTGTTGTTTGTTGCAAACTTCAGCCCTACAGCTGCAGTGCTTAGCCTAATATGTCTATCTTCTCAACTCACTTTGTGCAGATACAAAGTTCGTAAAATATATTGTGATAATTTAGCCATTACCAGCTTATCATGTGATGATAGTCACACTATTCAAAGTCGAGTTAGCAACTTATATGGTATAATTAGCATTATAGTTTTTGCAGCCTTGCCAATTGTTCTCATTTTATTGTCATATGCTAAAATTATATTGTTAAGCTTGAAAGCTTCAGAGAATGCAAGGAAGAAAACATTTGAAACCTGCTCTCCACACATAATTATTTTCATGAATTTCTCACTGGTTTCACTGTTTTCAGTCTTTTATAACCGTTTCAATCCTCACTTACCAGGAGAGGCCAACATTATAATCTCAATTAATTATCTTCTTATTCCTCCATTCTTGCAACCAATCATATATGGCATAAAAACACAGGAAATTAGACAAAGTTTCTCAAGGCTCAGGAGAAAATCAGTTTTTTGCAATTTTTGAATGTTCTCAAATTTGCTCCATCAGTATTTTCTTTCTGTGTGACAGCCAGTTTAAAACAGACTATGTAACAAATTGCAGCTGCCTATGACTAATGATATTGAATTCAAGCTCATCTTCTGATTTGAAAATATATTTATTTGTCCACACATTGTGAAAAGAAAATACCATTTAGGCTTATAGTACAGCGGTTAAGCCCTCAAATCAAGGGGAATTGTGCACTTTTTGAAAGAAACATGAAACTTCTACCATAGTTAGGTTATACCATAAGGTTTATTTTCAGATTTGGAGGGAAGTCAAATTTGACCTCTGAGGCCCGGGAGAGGTCAAATCCAAGATGGCCGCCAACAATATTCAAAAGTGCCTCACGTTGGAACCAAATACAGTAGAAAAACACTTAAGGTGTCATTTCCCACTAACATTTGGGTGCCCATTCTGTATCTGATAACTTTGAAACCACCAGAGTTCAAGAAAATGCATTTATGTAAAGGTCAAGGTAAACAAAACATCAAAATATTCCTTTTTTATGTACCCTATGTACCCCAATTCATTTCTTTGTTGTCCCTGTATTATTCAGTTATTTCATGAGATGTGTGGCTAATTTCATTTCTTCACAGCACAGCATTATCCACAGATGACCCCCCTAGACCATTTTCACAGACCACCTGCCATACCACCGCTGGTTAAAAAAACCCTGCTTTAGAGAGTTGTTGCTACAGGCCACAGTACGCACAATGTAGAGAGCACTTCAATCGACATATTCTAACAGGTAAACATATTGACTATGAACAAACAATATTATTACATAATTACATAATATTATTCATGTTGCAAATTAATTTAACCATAGCCAGGAAGGAGTTTTCCTTGGTAGTTAGCTTTTGAGGTAAACATCATGGACATTCGTCAAAATAATTATCCTAGCTAAACTAGAAGACAGTCTGGAACATTTATGTGAGCTGAAGCTAGTTTAATGATTGAACAGAGTATATTGTAGATATGTCAGCTTGGTAATGTGAAATTTGTTATGGCTGAAATAGGTAATGTTAACAGAGTATTCTAGTTAAAAAGCCGGTCAACCGGGCTTGAACACATTTGTAGCTAGCATGTTAATATAAGGCTGTCTTTAATTACTACTAATTAATTACTTCTTACTGTTAAAGACTATCAATTGGGAGATTGTTAGGGCAGGTTTTGTGGTGGACTGATGCTCAATGTTTGTTCCATCAAGTACCATGTTGATAAAGGCCAAGAGAGATGGTGGCACAGCCCTCTGCTGGCAGTTTTCTTTGAATGACCCGTCAAAAGAGAAAGATGAATTAAGGATCTCTTTGTGCACTACTTGTGCTGCTCGCATTAAGTGCATGGCATCACTGTCAGTTTGACAGACTATCATGAGAGCTGGTCCAATGTCCTTCTCAAAACTCAGGAGTGTGTCTCTTCCGTGTGAATGTGCCCTCAGATGTGGAAGCTCAGAAAGCAGTCGTTCTTTCAGTCTGGTGGCGTCAATCCGTTCACCTAAAGTAAGACCAAGTTGTTCCAGCCTAGTCTTGTACAACTGAGCGATGTCTGTCAATTTGAAGAAATGGGCACTGTTCTCATCACTGTTCATGTCTTCTAGATATGCCACTAACTGTGCAAAGGCTATGCCATGTAGACAAGAATCATCTCCATCATTTCGTTTAGATGCAGTCTGCCTGGCTCTGTTGTACAATGAAGACAGACAGTGGTGATGGTACTTGGCCTCAATGGAAAGGCACAATTCCTCACTGTCAAATGTTGTAGCTTGATGCATTATAGAAACCTGAAGAACCTGCAGCAGGCTCATTGCAAAGGAAGCAAGTAGGTTTTGTGGACGGTGAATGGCTGGGGGCAGATCTCGTGTGTACAGTCAAGGTATTTTGTTGTTGTGCTGTAGTTACTTTCCCGACTTAGCTCATCAAATGCTTTTTTGTTGAGTTTTAGCTGACATCTCTTGTGCCACTTAGCCTTGTGTCTCTTTGTGTCTATACACACGCAAACTGCCAACAGCCATTCACCGTCCACAGAACCTACTTGCTCCTTTTGCAATGAGCCTGCTGCAGGTTATTCAGGTTTCCATAATGCATGCACCTACAACACTGACAGAAATGTGAGGAACAACTTGGTCTTACTGTAGGTGAACGGATTCACGCGACCAGACTGAAAGAACGACTGCTTTCTGAGCTTCCACATCTGAGGGCACATTCACACGGAAGAGACACACTCCTGTGTTTTGAGAAGGACATTGGACCAGCTCTCATGATAGTCTGTCAAACTGACAGTGATGCCATGCACTTAATGCAAGCAGCACAAGTAGTGCGCAAAGAGATCCTTAATTCATCTTTCTCTTTTGACGGGTCATTCAAAGAAAACTGCCAGCAGAGGGCTGTGCTAGGATCTCTCTTGGCCTTCATCAACATGGTACTTGATGGTACAAACATTGAGCATCAGTCCACCACAAAACCTGCCCTAACAATCTCCCAATTGATAGTCTTAACAGTAAGAAGTAATTAATTAAGTAGTAATTAAAGACACAGCCTTATATTAACATGCTAGCTACAAATGTGTTCAAGCCCGGTTGACCGGCTATTTAAAGGGACACCAGGCAAGCCTGCTGCCTTTTCTCTACGAAACTCCCCCTCGCTCGGTCTGAAGCTCTTTTCCTTTTCTTTGCGTCTTCTGTCAAGGGTTTTCGTTGCTTCTTCGCCGGCTCTGCCATACAGACGTTTTCAACAATCTCTAGCGTTTCGTTAGCCTGCCTGCTTCGGTCGGCGGGTAGGATACACTGAACTTGCAAGCGGGATATTCTTCCTACAGGCAATAGGGGCGGGCGAGAGAGTCTTCACTCGCCCTGTAACGAGTCATTTAACCATATACCAACTTACGAAGATGAGTAATTAACACAAAAACGTTGCCTGGTGTCCCTTTAACTAGGCTACTCTGTTAACATTACCTATTTCAGCCATAACAAATTTCACATTACCAAGCTGACATATCTACAATATACTCTGTTCAATCATTAAACTAGCTTCAGCTCACATAAATGTTCCAGACTATCTTCTAGTTTAGCTAGGATAATTATTTTGATCAATGTCCATGATTTTTAACTCAAAAGCTAACTACCAAGGAAAACTCCTTCCTGGCTATGGTTAAATTAATTTGCAACATGAATAATATTATGTAATTATGTAATAATATTGTTTGTTCATAGTCAATATGTTTACCTGTTAGAATATGTCAGTTGAAGTGCTCTCTACATTGTGCGTACTGTGGCCTGTAGCAACAACTCTCTAAAGCAGGGTTTTTTTAACCAGCGGTGGTATTGCAGGTGGTCTGTGAAAATGGTCTAGTGGGGTCCCCTGTGGATAATTCTGTGCTGTGAAGAAATGAATTTAGCCACACATCTCATGAAATAACAACTAATAATTGAATAATACAGCGACAACAAAGAAATTAATTGGGATACATAAAAAATGAATATTTTGATGTTTTGTTTACCTTGACCTTTACATAAATGCATTTTCTTGAACTCTGGTGGTTTCAAAGTTATCAGATACAGAATGGGCACCCAAAAGTTAGTGGGAAATGACACCTTAAGTGTTTTTCTACTGTGTTTGGTTCCAACGTGAGGCACTTTTGAATATTATTGGTGGCCATCTTGGATTTGACCTCTCCCGGGCCTCAGAGGTCAAATTTGACTTCCATCCAAATCTGAAAATAAACCTCATGTAATAACCTACCTAACTATGGTAGAAGTTTCATGTTTCTTTCAAAAAGTGCACAATTTTCATGGTTACCCGCTGTACTATTAACGTTATACTTCAGGTAATGTTTTGTGGTGAACTGAAATTTGTGACTGAGATATTTCCTGTAATTGGGGCAGAGTACACAGACATAATTTTCAGACTCTATTGTGCATGATGATTAGCCTGGAAAAATCCAAACACATTTACAAAGTGAATAGAGTCTGGTGACTCTCGATTGGGATATGTTTACAACACTTGCATCAAGACGGGCATGGACAACATGAAACTTTGATCGAAGTCCAAACCCTTACTTTTTAGTAAACTATGTGTACACGAACATGTTTTCATTGCTCGAGTTCATGTGTAGAGACACTGCTGATACTTCGATCAAAGTTTCAAGTTGTGTCTGCCTTCCTAGTGTTTTAAAAATAGCGATTTTGACACGATCATGTATCAAAATAGTAGTGCATTCAAAAGACCATCTCATCCGAAAACGACAACTCAGAGAAGCTTAAAAGTGGCGCTTCGTACATAATTATGGTTTTAAACGACAGTTTGATTCAGGTAGATACTAGTGCTACATTCACAAAAACACCCTAGGATGCATTTTGGCTAGAGTTACGCCTGAAGTTCTGCTTTAGTTTAAATTAAACGTAAATGCCAAATATGTAACCTCTGGTCCATCAGATTCAAAAGAACGGCCGAACTTCACCTCTGCTATGACTGTCCCTGCAATGGCCAGCGAAGTGGAAGAATACAATATCTGATTAAAAACACTTCTACAATGAGTTTACTTGTGTGTTATCCTCTAAGTTAGCCATAGATATATACAGTATGTAAGTTAGCAGCTAACGTAGTGCTAACCAGATAGCTTGAGAAACATCTTGTGTAACGTTAGCTAACCATTAATGTTAAGCTTACTATCTCCAAAAAGTTAGCCTACACCGGATTAGTCTATGCATTCTACCACATATATCATATCATATCATATCAATTGTGGCATACGGATTTTTCACAAGCTCAACATACCTTCGCGCTTACCCTGCCAGCTTGTCGCTTGATGTGGACCAACGGTTGCGTATCTAGGCAGCCAGCAGCACTTTTGGAAAAAAAAAAAAAAAAGCGGGATCGGCAAAATGGTTCCTCACCGTTCCTCCGCCGATCTACGGAGTGCGCATGCATGTTGGAGCGCTGTAGACTCATCCCGCCGATGGTTTACCCACCTAAACTGACAAGTTGTATTTGGCGTGCAGAGGGAAAAAACCCTTCCTACACTTTGCCGCTGGTGCCCTCCAATTGCCGACGTCGGTAAGACCGAATGTGCTGTCTGGGCTGTTACAATATGCTGTAATTTAACGGTTAAACAAAAGTAAGAACATATTGTGGGGGAAATTATACATACCATTTTGGTCCGCTGTTTGTCCAGCCTTGTTCAGCAATTTGATCTGATGGTAGTCTTCCAATTTTTTAAGAAGCTGCTGGCTTCTTTTCGGTGGCATTGAGCTGTAACCAGTTAAACCAGTGGCAATAACGTTAGCTTCATCATCTTGACTGACATAGCCTAATAGCCTAACCAAAGACATTTTAAAATTCAGTGCATTTTGGCTACAGCATGGCTTAACACCATTCAAAACATACAGACTAAAGCTGTATAAGGCAAAGTAAGCTACTGTAGCAACGTTAAATTGTCTAACGTTAGCTTTTAGACAAGTTGCACAGCCAGTGATGTAGGCTAATTTACAAGTGGCTAACATTAAACCAACTAGCTAACTTTATGTGTTCCTTCATCAGGTTGTTCAATGATACATTGACTCTAAAAAGATGCAAGAACGTTAGCATATTACCAAAATGTTAATGTACCTTCTCTGAGTTTTCGTGGTGGCAAGTTCTGCACAATCCTTCATAACCCACACCATTTCACTTAGTTTCACCTGTTGCAACACAGTCTCACTCCCTACTCGTCAAAGGTCTGAGGCATGGTCAAGGGTCCTTGGCGTCAAATTCCAACGAGAAAGGTGTACCTTCTGCGTTGTTTTTCGACGTGGGGGTCCATCAGATAGACATTCATGTTAATCCCTCATCGTCAGATATAGACGAAAGGAAATCGAAGGAAATAAATGTCCATCAAAGATGATGCCGTCACGTTATGCGACTATTGACTGTATAAATAAGTGTGACGACGATCCCAAGGTCATTGTGCTTCTCAACTCCAATCGGTAAGTAGGCCTACTATATGCTAACCTGAATGAGAAAATGTTGCACATTTACATATAAAGGATGACCTAATTATGTGAAGAAGTTGTAGTTGTGTTTGTTTGCAAAGTTTAAGTGACATATAAATGTATTACTTTCATTGGACAGAGACCAAATTAACGACATATAATAACCGGTTGTTGCAACAAATGAAATGTGCAGTTTGCTACACAGAAGACCAGCTAATAAGTCGTTTGCTAATAGGCCTAGTTAGCTAATGCAAATTAAGTGTTTAGCAATGTGATGGGTAGGCATAATGAGACATACCACAAGTGTCAGCTGTAGCCAAATGTACGTCTGCGTGTGGTTTTGTGTAGTTGCTCTTTGCCCCCTGTTGTGTGCACATTTACATGCTAGTCAATGTAACTTATAACTGCTAATGAAAACATGAAAATAACTGGTTATCAGCCAAACTGGCATTTTGAGCGTTTGGTATCAATCTCAGCCATGAATGTCAAGATTAGTCCATACCTAGTGGAGATATTGTATTGTAATACAGTATTCTGGCCTAATATTCACCCACAGACCTCCCCACCACATCCCAAAGCATATGGGCAAACAAAAACAGCATTTTGTCAAATTATTAAACCTTTTAGTTATTCAGTATTTATGTAGTAGTATGTAGCATGATCTTCAAAAAGCTGAATTCATATGATTTCCCTTCTCTCAACAGGTCCCCTAGTACCTTCATCATTTACTTCAAAACTTCAGCTTCCCTGCAAAACAAAAACAAAGGCACTTTTAAGAGCCTGTTGACCATTCTATAGTCAGTGGTGAACTCCAGACCATGGAGGGTTTCATTAGTAAGATGGAGGTAGAACGGGAGGCAGGACTATCCACCAGCCATCAACAGGTCCAGGTGGCTCCACCATCCACCAGTCATCAACCTGTCAGGTGGCTGAAGAGGGACAGTGATGGAAATGTTGTCTATGGCAGACCAAGATCATCCCGAAACCAAATGGGTCAGTTTTCTTTTTTCAGTCATATTACTTAAAGGAGAACTCCTGCAGTTTTTCACGTAGATCTAAAACGGAGATTGTAGATTGTTTTACCGCTTGGGATTGAATACATGAATCAGCCATGGGTCTGGTATAAGATATGAGGTTTTTATTACATATTCATCCAAAGCAGTATAGACAATGAAATTGGGCTAATAAAAGTTTGTATCATTGTGTGGAATAAAATGAGCTTAAAATAGATGGAATTGTAATGCTGTAAAGGTTGATTTGGGTTTTATTTTCTGCTACAGCTAGTCACAGTTACAGTCGTAAGACTGGGGCAGCAGCTAGGATGTTGGACAGCAGCAATGAGATGGCCAACTACTGTCCTCGGTATGTTATTTATTTTGTCTAGTTCATTGTTCTTCTTTGTTAGTTCATTATGCTTGTAAATTCTAATAATTAGAATGTAAATTCCATGTATTTGCGACAGAATAACAGACCATGTTCACAGAGATTAACAGACAGCATGTTGCATACTTTTATTTTGTTTTTAAATAGTATGTACTATTTTAATAGTCTTTCCTTGAGGAACTAAACCACTCACAGGGTGATGACTTGGATGATCAGGAAACAGCACCAGCACCACCACGAGCTTCCTCAGACTGGTCTACTCGAAAAAGTCTCCTCTCAAAGAGGTGGGAGAAAGAGAGACCCCAGCTGGTGAATACTATGGTGGCAAAACAAAATGCGGCAAATCGGATTTGCCAACAGTGTGGCAAATGTCCAGCTGCTGTCCGTTGTCGTGACTGCCGACCACACCCATTCCTCTGCGCTGAGTGTGATGTCAATATACACCGAAACCACGTGTTCCACAACAGGGATGCAAAAATAGCTGGATTCTTTCAGCCATTGCCTCCAACAACCTGTGTCGTGGAGAGGGCTCTTTCCCAATGTGGTAAGCTGTAGTGTCCCATTTAGGGCTGCTCATTTGTTGCAATCGTAATCAAAATATGATCCAATGCAACTGCCCAATTGTAAAATCTGCATTTCTGTTATTTGACTTTTATATTCTCGTCATCCTCCTTGACTGTGCCACTTCTGGTTGGTGGGTGTGCGTAGTGTGTGACGGCGCTGATCCACTAGGACGACATGACATACGCATGGTGTCGCGCTGCCTCCCAGTCGTGTGTGGGCGTTTCGTTTAAAATGTCACCTAGCAGCTCATATTCAGTTCGTTTTAGCTTAAGTGTTTTTCCACAAATGGACCACAATTTTAGGCTTGTACAGTATTTAACAGTATACAACACATTAATAGACTATACAAACTATGCAAGCCATTTCAAAATCTTGTTTTATTTATTTATTTATTTTATTGGGATTTTCAAAAGATTATACAGCACAGTATTAACGTTTTTCATGTGACGTATTCTAGGTTCTATAGCTTTGTTTACATCCACCTGGTAGGCAAGGGACAAGTTGAACTCATTGAACATCGTTGTCTGCAGCTGCCTCTCAGTAGGCTACATCTCTGTATTTCAGCAATGTCAACATTTCAGGCATCAATAAAGGTGATGATGAAACGTTATCCCATTGTTCAATATTTGATAGCCTGTCACAGGAACGTTATTTCGCTAAAATCGCCCTGATTTGGTGCATTGATCTGTATCGATAACGTTATGGGAGAACCGGCAGCCTATGGTAGCCTAACTTTTTTTCTCTGTTCAAAACTCGGTTTACACGAAGACGATAGACTTTCTTAGAAGCTGTGAAATTTGGCCAGAAAGGAACATGTCTTCCCTCTGAAAGTTGACACAAAATCAACTATTTAACTGTTCAGCCATTTCAACTGTCAGTTGTTATCAACTATGACTCCTGCCAACTGTTTCCAAATAAAAGTTTGTTTGGCATTTTATGTTAATATACAGTATGTTTATATTTTCATACACTGGTAATTTCCTCGAAATTACATTTTCTAGTTTATTTTGTGATTATATAATCAAATGACACTCATGATAACTTGAAATAGAAGGACAGAAGATAGATGATTGATGTCCACAAGCACGAATTTCACGAGACAAATTAGAACAAACTGTTCCGGTAAAAATAATCTTGCCATGTTTAAAATGCTGCACTTTTCCCCTTCATAGCCTATCTCTGGCAATTCATTTTTGGATGACTGTAGATAGTTGTATTTTAGCCTACATCTTCGTAGACAGTAGGCTAGCCTACACCATCTTGAAAATAAAAGACTTCACAGCTGCTAACGATCATCCTCCACAACCACGAGGATAGGTAGGCTAAACGGTCGTTCGTCGCCTTTTTGCTTCTTATTGTAAAACCAACTGTTAGGGCCTACACAAGTGGTCGGCATCCCGGTCAATATTTGATATTAAAATTTCAATTTTGAAGCTATTTGTAACTATGTGTAGCCTATGCAACCCGACTGTTGTAGGCTTGCCTACCACTCTCTGCAGTGCCTTGCCTACCATTCTTGCCTACCACTCTAGTTGTAAACAAACGGTCACATGACATTATGACGTAGGTGCAAAACCTGAATACATGTACAATTTGTGTAGTTGTAATAAGATCAATATAACATAGACATAACATATACAATAAAAGTAAGGCCAACATAATGGCCACCCCCCTCCCCCAAAGAAAAGGACAATAAATAAAATACAAATAAATAAATAAAAGAGGACAAGACAGAACAAGACTAGGCAAGTACATAGAATGAGAGTTACTACAGAGCTGAAATTTAGCAGTAGGCGTGCTTAGAAATGTAGGCATTGAGCAATAGGCATGCATAGAAATATTTTACATTGCAGGTAGCTGGATTTTTATCTCTGACATGAATGATAAATGGGTTCCATAAATCAAAGAATCTCTTCACAGAGCCTCTTAATGAGTGTTTTATTTTTTCTAGTTTAAGAAAATAGAACACATCTTTAATCCAGTGTGTAAACGTGGGAGGGTGGGAATCTTTCAACTTGAGTAAGATTAAACGTCTGGCAATAAAAGTCACAAAAGCAATGCAATCTGACTTTGTTTTTGACAATTTAAGATGATCTGGGGAAGCACCAAAAATGGCCATGAGTGGGCAAGGACTGACGGTTGTCTCCACACCTATGCATTCTGAAAGAGTTTCAAAAATCAAAGACCAAAAGTCGTTAAAGGAACACGCCACCCAAAATCAGTAGTAATATATGTTCTTACCTTAACTTTCACGAGTTGAGTCATACCTCTCCCGCGCCGGTAGGTGCACTCAAACGCTCTGTCGCGCGGCGCGAATGTGTTAGCATGTTGCTATGCTAGCGGGCTCTGCCGTGGCCGTAGAGAGAGGAACATAGCAGTAATCAAACACCTCCACATTTTCCCTACTTAAATACAGTTGCACGAGTAGTTGATAAAAATGTGTACGTCACACAACATGAAACGTGGCGATTTTCCAAGCGAATAAACAGGAGAACTACAATGTGTGGCGCAATAGCACTTGGGAGTACTTCGACCTAGCGTGGTAATACTATTAACACCTAATTGTAGATCCTATCCACCACAGAGTTTAGAATCCATGCTGGATCGACCCTCAGCCTCTCCCTCCCCTCTGAGCGAGAGAGAGGCACACACACTAGAGATGCGCTGATGGGCTATTATTTCAACCATAACTGCATAGCAAAACTTATCATCCATCAGCCATCCATCAGCACCAAAGTTTGTTGACCAATTTTCAAAACCGCATGCACCCGCCCACCATCCGTTGGTTGTTTTAGGCTATATGGGTGATGCAGCGCTGCTGACGTGAGGCTAGAAAGCCCTTGCCTGTTCTAGAAAGACTGATCTAATGCAGCAAATATTTTAAAAGTCGTACATTGGCTAGGCCTATCCCCAGAATATCAGCAGCAAACTCAGTCTCTGTCGCGCAAAACAGTCTCCAAATAAAACGCACATCGGCCTGTTGCCTATTCTGCCAGCTTGTGACAATATATCGTCCAAAATGCTTGATTGCATTGCATTCTCCACATTTTTAGCTACATTTTCATGTACCACATCAGCATTTTTGTTCAGTGAATCTTTTGTAAATTGCTTTACAATTACCGTCGGGCCTATAGGCCTATTGCCTGGCTTGCCTCAGCTTCGGTCACGTCCTTTTACAATTTTATCATTGTAATAAAAAACGCAATTTGCCACATAATTTCAGCATGCTCCTGGCCTACTAATTAATGCCTATTGTACTTTATTTTTTGAAAAAAGATTGAAATCCTTGATAAAATAACAAGTCATTCACATTATAGGCTACTTTACACACTGTTATGTCAGGTTGAGCCTGTTCTGAAGACTCCCATTCATTTTGACTGCACGAGCGCGTCTTTTTCAGACAGACATCGCAATTCATTTTATAGCAGGCCATCGGACAAATATGACGCCTCGATATTAAAGAAACTCCGACTCCATTCATTCTGAAAGTCCACCGCACAACAGTGCAACGTGCATGTTCACATTTTTAGTAACAACCGCCAAACTTGCTTGCTTGCCTCACACAAAGTTTTCCGACTATTTTTCTTACCTTCTTTTTCCGCTGTGGATGTTATTGAGTTTGTAGAAGTTTTAGCTCTTACATTCTGAACATCTCGCACTGCCATCGCCCGATGTCATTTCTGAGTCATATCACTCTCTGTCTCTCTTTTAAATGCCTATTCCCTGAATGGTAGGCTACAATTATGTGTTTTATATATAGGCTAATATCTAAACAAAATAACCCAGGCAGTCTCATCTAGGATATAACACAGGTTGAAGTCAACGTCAAGTTGGTTCTATTTAGGGAGGTGAATGTGTGTAAACTGTAGATGACTCAGAAATGACATCGGAAGACAAGGAGTGACTAGTGGCAAGAGGCAAGCCGAAGTCTGCTGACAAGGGCCCGACAGTAATTGTAAAGCAATTTACAAAAGATTCACTGAACAAAAATGCTGATGTGTTATGAAAATTTAGCTAAAAATGTGGAGAATGCAATGCAATCAAGCATTTTGGACGATATATTGTCACAAGCTGGCAGAATAGGCAACAGGCCGATGTGCGTTTTATTTGGAGACTGTTTTGCGCGACAGAGACTGAGTTTGCTGCTGATATTCTGGGGATAGGCCTATAGCCAATGTACGACTTTAGCCTTTTAATATATTTGCTGCATTAGATCAGTCTTTCTAGAACAGGCAAGGGCTTTCTAGCCTCACGTCAGCAGCGCTGCATCACCCATATAGCCTAAAACAACCAACGGATGGTGGGCGGGTGCATGCGGTTTTGAAAATTGGTCAACAAACTTTGGTGCTGATGGATGGCTGATGGATGATAAGTTTTGCTATGCAGTTATGGTTGAAATAATAGCCCATCAGCGCATCTCTAGTGTGTGTGCCTCTCTCTCGCTCAGAGGGGAGGGAGAGGCTGAGGGTCGATCCAGCATGGATTCTAAACTCTGTGGTGGATAGGATCTACAATTAGGTGTTAATAATATTACCACGCTAGGTCGAAGTACTCCCAAGTGCTATTGCGCCACACATTGTAGTTCTCCTGTTTATTCGCTTGGAAAATCGCCACGTTTCATGTTGTGTGACGTTCACATTTTTATCAACTACTCGTGCAACTGTATTTAAGTAGGGAAAATGTGGAGGTGTTTGATTACTGCTATGTTCCTCTCTCTACGGCCACGGCAGAGCCCGCTAGCATAGCAACATGCTAACACATTCGCGCCGCGCGACAGAGCATTTGAGTGCACCTACCGGCGCGGGAGAGGTATGACTCAACTCGTTAAAGTTAAGGTAAGAACATATATTACTACTGATTTTGGGTGGCGTGTTCCTTTAAGTTTGCTGAAAGCCCAGAACATGTGGGCATGAGTAGCAGGGGATGAATTACATCGACTGCAGACAGGACTAATGTCTGGGAAGTGTCTTGAAAGTTTTAGGTTGGTCCAGTGTGAGCAGTGTAGAATTTTACATTGCATTAGGCTATGCCTTGCACATATTGATGAACCATGTACCCTTTGCAGGATAGAGAGCCACATATCGTCAGTAATGCTTTCACCTAAGTCAAATTCCCAATCGGCTTTTAAAGAGGGTAGTAGTGAGTGACGCTCCTGTGTGAACTTATATAGTATGGAAATTATCATTAAATTATTACGCGAGCTGCCACTAGGGGGTACGCGAGATGAAAAGGGCAATGTCAGACAGGTTTAATTAATTAATAATCGAATTAATTCAGAAATAATAAATAATTTTGAATCGGGTTATAATGATATGGAAACGTGAAATTAAATGAAATCATTTGTAAACTCTATAATAGATTATGTTTTCATTAATAAATAAGCTATACCCACAATGCACGTGATTTCCTGCGGGCAGCCAGAATATCTGGCGTGTTAGTTTCGTGGAAGTATAGCTAGGTAGAAGGCTGCGCAAACATGGAAAACTGGCTAAAAACAGGGACACTGTCCAAAAGGCCTAAATAAAGCGATCGAAGAGGAGAAGGGAGAGAAACAGAGCAGGAAACAGGTAACGATGGAATGGGATGGGGGGCAGAATGATGGAGGTGGAGGTGGAGCGCAGGGGGATAAAAGAAAGGGACAGAAAAAAAAGAGACAGAAAAAACTGCGTGAAGAAAACGAAAGTATGATGAGGCATATAGCCCTAGGCTTCACGTGGATTGGGAGACAGACTGCCTAAAGTCACAGTGCGTGGTTTGAGGTGCTATCTAACCAGTCTAATGTTCTCCACACTGTTTTTTTTAACGTGAGAGCTCATAGACCAGTTGCACATTTTGATTTTGTTATTTGTTATCATGTAGGGCGGCTAATTAAACATGATGCCTGGAATGAGTCAATAGAATGTGTTACTTTTTTATGTGTCGGATGGTGGGGGTACGTGAGCCAAGTCAGGATGTAGAAAAAAAGTTTGGGAACCGCTGCCCTAAATGATTCAGGACGCTCTACAAGTACCTCAAATTGGTTGCATGGTGGCAGTGCTGGAAACACTGGTAGCTTTTTACGCAGAAAGTCTCTGATCTGAAGGTAGCGAAAGAAGTTGCTTTTGGGAAGGTCAAATTGGCTACAGAGCTGGTCAAATGAGGAAAAAACACTGTCCGAGTAGAGGTCATGGAAATCTTTAATACCTAATCTCTGCCAATTCAAAAATGACATGTCTAACAAGGAAGGTGTGAAAACATGGTTTGAATGGATAGGAGCTTTTAAAGAAAAACATGTCTATCCAAAATGACGACGCATCTGTGTCCAGATATTTAAGGTTGATCTCACAATCTTATTTTTGGCAAAAGCCGTTGGGGACTCAGAGGTGGAAGAAAAGACCAATGCTGGTAAAGAGGAGGGTAGGCAAGATTAAGATTCTAAAACGCACCATGATCTGGATCTTCATACAGCCAATGAACAATTGGACGTATATTAGAAGCCCAAAATATGCTAGAAAATCTGGAGCTGCCATACCACCAAGACATTTTGGATGTTGTAAGATACTTCTAGCTATGCAGGGAGCTTTATTATTCCACACAAAAGATGAAATGACAGAATTTAGTTTGTGAAAAAAATGATTTGGCAATGAATACAGGGATGCATTGAAATAGATTTTGGAAGAATGTTCATTCGTATGGAATTAATACGGCCTGCAACAGAGAATGGGAGAGGCCCCCAGTGCTTAAGGTTTAGTTCAGTCTGTTTGAGTAGAGGTAAAAAATTTGCAGAGAAGAGGTTGGAGAATTTATCCACAACATTGACACCTAGGTATGTAAATTTATTTGAAACCTTGAAAGGCAGGGAGCTAATGTGTATTGATGGGCTGCCACATTAATTGGAAACAATTTGCTTTTCTGTAAATTGAGTTTATAGCCTGAGATGATGAAATTTATCTAAAATACAAAGCACATGTGGGAGATTGAACTGGGTCCGAAATGTATAAAAGCAGGTCGTCTGCATACAACGAAACTTTCTGTTCCTGACCCTCTCTCATAATACCTTTTATTAGTGGAGTGTGTCTCAGAGCAAGAGATAGCGGCTCAATGGCCAAAGCAAAGAGCAAGGGTGACAGTGTACAGCCCTGTCTTGTACCACGGCCTATTTGAAAATATTCTGAGAAAAAATTATTGGTACGTACTGAAGAGAGTGGAGAAGTGTATAGAAGATTAACCCAAGAAATAAACTTCTTGCCAAAACCAAACCTTTCAAGGGTATAAAAGAGGTAGCCCCATTCAACCCTATTGAAAGCATTTTCGGCATCTAAGGACACTACAACCTCTGGAATGGCGGAGTCAGATGGGTGGTATATGATGTTGAATAAACACCTCACATTAAAAAATGAAAACCTGTCCCCGATGAAGCCTGTTTGATCAGCTGATATAATGTCAGGTAAGATTTTTTCCAGACGACGGGCAAGGACTTTTGCCAAAATCTTTTCATCCACGTTTAAAAGAGAAATAGGGCGATAGGAACCACAGCAGTAAGGGGCTTTGTTTTTCTTCAGAAGTAGTGAAATTTGGGCAGAACGTAAAGTTTTGGGAAGAATGCCTGAAGCAAAAGATTCAGTGAACATGTTTAGAAGCAATGATGAATTAAAATAGCAACCCCTCTAGCTTTACTATTAAATAAAGAATGAAATGACTGAGAAACCAATTTGAGCCCCTAAATTATCCAGATGAGAAAGAACCTTGTTGAGTTTTGTGGGCTTTCCCAAGCCTCTAACATTCCAGCTCACAAATGAAATATGCCTACTTGCTATGTTTCTAGTCAGGCTGTTAGCCATACTCTTAGAACATGAGAGTGTAACAATGGTACAGTTAAGAGAAATACAGCACTGCAGTATATCCTAAGCCTAGACAAATAAGGAATATAAAATACACATAGCCCCACCCCACTTGTTTGTACACCTCCCTGAACTCGGTGTAACCATCCCAATAAGAAAAGTGAATTTCGCCCAAACGACACAAGTGCGACTACCCAGAGGCAGTAGTTCAAACGACCAAACTTTGCGTCCTTGTTTGCGATTGAGGGCCCTATCATGACTAGTGTTGTCACGATACCAAAATTATGACTTCGATACGATACCTGCCATAAATATCACGATGCTCGATACTGAAACGATACTACGGCGAAATCCTAGTAAAAGAAAGGACTCATACCTCCTCCAAGTGTATTGAGTCATTTGTGTTGAATTCGGTGCACTTTTGTAGTGTGCAGGTCAATTCTGGGTTCTAAACTTCCTACATAATTATTATTTTTATAGTCAGTAAAATAGTAGGCCTACTTTGTGTGATTAAGTCCTTTATTTTTTGTTATAGTTCATTTACATTGTGTTGTGTTTTGCCAATAAAGTAGCTTTAAATAGCCAAACTAGGCTAGATCAAGGTCAGTGTTGAAATTACTGCATGCAAATCACTGAATGCTATGCAGAGGGGCCTAATCTTTAGGCCATCTGATGTACAGTATAGGCTTTCCTAGGCCTTCCCGTGTTCATGGGATTTGTTTGGCAGTTGCAAAGGGAAAAATGTGAGGATAGTCTTCTTTGCGCCCAGTGTACAAGTACGACGTTCCAACCACTCAGGTCTTCGTCAGATAGGCCTACACCATTACCTGTTGCAATATGTCTGTGTGCATTCCTACATTAACCTACGTCTATTTCTTTGATAACATGATTTGCTACCACGTAACAATAACCCGCTATTATTATTAGGACTCAACACGCTTTGGTGGTATTATATGCTGCTTTAATTAGCGTATTTCGGGTAGCCTATCCTACATCTGGGCAATACTTATTGAACAAATTGCAGTCTACATGCCATGACAAATATTACCAGTAGTACTGACCGAACATGAAATAGATTGTTTACAAGTTATGGTAATGTTATTCTGGCGTTAACATTGCGCTTTCATCATGTTAGCACCCTATGATTACAGCTCGTTATGTCTCGTCAAAATGATTACAGCTCGTTATGTCTCGTCAAATTCATTGATGAAGGAAGGTTCGCTTTATCCCAGAGAACCATACTCATTTCACTTAGGCCAGACTAAAACAGAAGAGAACAACTTGGCACTAACCATGTAGTCATGTTTTCTATAGCATATTCGTTAACCTGTCGTTCTTTAAACAAAAATGTTGGGATATGTCTGCGAGGTGTTTAGCCAAGTTCCATGCGTAGCCTACTGCTTTTAAATGACTTTGAAACATATTTCACAAACGGGCCTCTGTGTACCTGATGGCTTGCCTTCACTATTCGTGATGTATCCGAAATAGTTGCAGATTTCACTTCACCTTTTGTTTTATCCACAAGGCCGAGGACGGTCGGCAAAGAACTACTGTATGTTGACGTTGGCTGCGCACTCACTCACTCAGAGCTGCCTGCTTGACACGCCCACTTGCCTAGATGCGTGCAAGGAGCAGTGAGAGCAGCAGAGGAGGGAGGGCAGTTCACGCAGACACAGAATGTTCATTTTAATAAAGTATCGATTCTAAAAACGTCGGAAATTGTATCGTTTTTTGCGTGAAGGCATCGTGATACCTTTTTAGTATCGATACACCGTGCAACACTAATCATGACATTCTAAAGTGCATCGTCACTCGTCAAAAGTCTATTCAAATTTAGTAGGATGTCCAGTTCACATTGGGAGGGGTTTCGTTCTCAAAAGTGGAGCGCATGGCGTAACAAGGTGTTCCTAGGTCTTTTAATCAGTCATATGGGTGTGTTTGGGGCGTAACATCATTTTAAACCAATGAGAATGACATCTGTCATTCCCTTTAACGGCGCAACGCGCGACATGTCAAATAAATGCATCGGTATTTTGGCATTCAACGGCGCATTTGAAGGAGGCTGCTTGCGAGACCGTATGGAAAAGTCATTCTTAAACCATGCTTTACTAAAACCTAGTATAGCCTTCACGCATTTGCACTCGTCTATTATTTGAACTTATTGGCAAAGTGAAACTAACTTCACCAAGGAGTCAGTCAACGACAAGACAGTTATATGCAGTTACTTTCACTATTGACTGACAATGGGTTACCATCGAAAACATAGGCTGGAAAAAGCAACACCTACCCTAATGTTGCTCAAATGACTGAATAAAACAACATTTATCCTGCAGAGGAGTTGCTTATATCTCGTGACAGTGCGTCTTCAGCTGTGCTAAATACGTGTCTCTCGCCTCTCCCCTAATCACTTTTAACCGTCATTACCAATTTGCAAATGATGGTGAATAACTACTCATTATGAGATGTACAGTATTTCGTAATATCTTTATTCTAATTATGTTTCCCATTGTAATCGTTGTAATCATTGTAACGCGCTGGTGTGCGTTCATGAATGATAGAAGGATGGTGCGTGTTCTGCCTTCCATAAGAATGCATCCTATTTTGTATGTGATTACCTTATTTCACATTCCTTTGTGTATGCTGCCACCTTCTGATCTTTTGAGGTAACTGTTTAGTAATTAAGTACTACTTCCTGTTAACTTCCTGATTCACGTTTCAGTCGACCACGAGTTTACACAGATGAACACGGTGCCAGCTATTTTCCATTTTACGTTTGAGCTTTGGACATTATTTGTCTGTAAGTAGATGATTTGTGTTAGAGTAATATTCCTCGTCATATCTCTTCAGTTTTCATACTTCTGTACCTTAGATATATGTTTTGTGCATACTTTAGTTAGCTAAGTTATGCTAGCTCTCGTTGGTCATGTTGTAAACGCGATCTGTATGTGCTGAAGCTATGTGGTTAGCAACATAGCTGACTTGTATTTCATTTGTATCGTAATGTAAAACTTATATGTATTTTCTGTATTCTTTTACAGTTTTACACAAAAAAGACAAAAAAGACAAAAAGTAAACAAATTCAATCAGTCCTTGGATTTATTTGGAGCTTTGTCAAAGTGTTATCTAGCTGTCTAGTTCTGCCTGCTGGTGACACAGTACGAGGGCAGCATAGTAAAAAGACAACAGCGCAGCGAGTTCAAACTCTAGAAGATAGCCCAGGAAGATGTCGCTACACATGGACAGACTGGAGGTGGATGCCGTCGAACAGGCACAGGGCGCAGCACCCCTAGAGCTACCCAAAGACGGCCATGAGGCAACCGAGAGGTTAGAGCCTTTCCGAACACCTGACTCCCGGTCTCAGATATCCAGAAGGTCCGGTGGATCAGCAATATCGTCAGCGGCTGCCAGAGCACGTGCCAAGTCAAAAGCAGCACAAGCCCAGGTGACTTTCGCTGAAAAAGAAGCAAGCGTGATGAGGCAGAAAGCTGAACTTGAAGCCAGTCTCCACGTTCTCATGAGCCAGAAGATGGCCGCTGCCGCCGAAGCAGCAGCTGCAGCATATGAGGATGAGGAGATTGAAAGCGGGGAGAAGCGCTACGAGCCATACGTCCCGAGTAAGCCTTTCAGTGCCTATGAACGTACAGGCAACTACGTCCAGCAGCACTCAGCGATGTTCGGCAGAGAACCACCGCCGCCAACACACGCGCCGCTGGATGCCTACAGACCACCGCCGCCAACACACGCGCCGCTGGATGCCTACAGACAACCCCATCGACACACTGGAGCAGCTGCTCGCACGAACCCAATGCCGAGAGTCAACAACATAAAGAAAGAACAGCTAAGTGAACCGTCTCCATTCAAGCCTTGCCCGCGGCCGCCTCATCCAACTCCCAGTTCGAACATCAGATACTCCCCCGAGCCACAGCCAGCACAAGACCTCGCCAGGTACCTCATGCGCCGAGAACTGGTGAGCTCCGGTCTCCTACAGTTCGATGACCGACCTGAACACTACTGGTCATGGAAAGCATCCTTCCTCAGTGCCACCCAAGACTTGAATCTGACACCTGGAGGAATGCTATGGGACACCAGAAGCGGTAGAACACGCACTCTTTAAAAAGATAGAAGAGTTTCCCAAGCTAACCAACAAGGACAATGCCAAACTCAGAGAACTCGGTGATATCCTCCTCGAACTGGAGTGTGCCAAAGAAGAAGGATACCTACCAGGCCTCGCCTGTCTAGATACAGCTCGCGGCGTGAATCCGATCGCAGAAAAGCTACCCTACAGCCTGCAAGAGAGGTGGATAACCATGGGATCCAAGTTCAAAGAAGAGCATGGAGTAGCCTTCCCTCCATTCTGTCTCTTCTCTCAATTCGTCCGGCGACAGGCCAAAGTGAGGAATGACCCAAGCTTCGCCATCGCCACCTCCAACAGCAACGTGCCACAGAAAGCAGAGAAAGCCGTGAGGCACAGCCACAAAGCCCCAGTAAGTGTGCACAAGACCGATGTCACACCCAAGTACACTGAAGGTGACGGCTCTGTGGAGAAGAGAACGAGTGGACCAGACCGCGAGTGCCCGATACACAGGAAGCCTCACCCACTCAAAAAGTGTAGGACCTTCCAAACCTATTGAAGAACGTAAGGCTTACCTGAAAGACAACCGCATCTGCTTTAAGTGCTGTGGGTCAACTCGGCATATAGCGAAAGACTGCAAAGCATCAATCAAATGTGATGAGTGCAACAGTGAGAGGCACATCACTGCTCTACACCCAGGCCCTCCTACATCCAACGAGAGAGCTCACACGGAGAAGGAGGAAAGCGGGGAGCCAGATGAAGACGTACCCACAGTTACATCCAAGTGCACAGAGATATGCGGCAATGCAGACAGCCCACGCTCATGTGCTAAGATCTGCCTGATTAATGTCTATCCTGCTGGGAGAAAAGACAAAGCTGTCAAGATGTATGCAGTGCTGGATGAACAGAGTAACAAGTCACTCGCAAAGTCAGAGTTCTTCAGCCTCTTCGGCATCAAAGCCAGTCCAGCTCCTTACACACTGAAGACCTGCGCGGGGACAACAGAGACCTCCGGCAGACGTGTAGGTAACTTCATGCTCGAATCTATGGATGGGAAACTGCAACTCCCTCTCCCCACACTAATCGAGTGTGACATGGTGCCGGATGATAGATCTGAAATCCCGTCTCCTGATGTCGCAAAGCACCACCCTCACCTACAGCCTGTGGCGAACAAGATTCCAGCTGTGGACCCAGACACACCCATCCTCATGCTCCTGGGAAGAGACATCCTCAGAGTTCATAAGGTGCGTGAGCAAATCAACGGGCCACACAACGCTCCATATGCGCAACGGCTGGACCTGGGCTGGGTCATCGTGGGTGTCGTCTGTCTGGGGGCAGCCCACAAACCAGCCGAAGTCAACGTGTACAAAGCCAATGTGCTGCATAACGGCAGAACATCCTTCCTCCATCCCTGTCCAAACAACATCCAGGTAAAGGAAGGCCACAGCAGCACATCGCAGCGACACAACCCTCTCTCACACACCCGTGAAGAAGACACAGGCTGGGCAAAGAGCACAGACAGCCTCGGCCTTTCTGTGTTTGAGAGCTCCAGAGACGACAACAAGACAGCGTTGTCAGTGGATGACAAAGCGTTCCTGACCATCATGGACAGAGAGGTCTTCCAGGACGACGACCACAGCTGGGTAGCACCTCTGCCGTTCCGGTCGCCACGACGACCCCTTCCAAGCAACAGGGAACAAGCAGTCAAACGCTTTGGATCGCTCATAAAGACCCTGGAGAAAAAGCCAGAAATGAAAAGCCACTACACAGAGTTCATGCAGAAAATGATGGACAACGACCAAGCCGAGCGGGCGCCAGCTCTGGAGGCAGGTAAAGAACACTGGTACCTCCCCTCCTTTGGTGTTTACCACCCAAAGAAGCCGGGTCAAATAAGAGTAGTATTTGACTCTAGCGCTGAATGTGAAGGCGTATCCCTGAATGATGTACTCCTCAGCGGCCCAGACTTGAACAACACACTGTTGGGAGTGCTTCTGAGGTTCCGCAAAGAGCCAGTAGCTGTTACAGCAGATGTGCAGCAAATGTTTTACTGCTTTGTGGTCAGAAGCGATCATAGAGACTACCTCCGCTACCTCTGGTATGAGGACAATGACTTTGACAAGAATGTGGTGGAGTACAGGATGAAAGTCCACGTATTTGGAAACACCCCATCACCCGCCATCGCCATATACTGCATGAGACGTGCTGCCGAGAAAGGTGAAGCAGAATACGGCTCTGATGCAAGACAGTTCGTGGAGCGTCAGTTTTATGTAGATGATGGGCTGACTTCTGTTGCCTCACCTGAGCTGGCAATCGACCTCCTCACGAGAACCAGAAAGATGCTGGCAGAGTCTAACCTGAGGCTACATAAAGTGGCATCAAACAGCGAACAGGTAATGGAAGCCCTACCTGAGGAAGACCGTGCCAAAGACCTGAAAGACGTGGAACTCGGCGTAGATCCTCTCCCCCTCCAGCGAAGCCTGGGCCTCTCCTGGAACCTGGAAACAGACAGCTTCACATTCCTGGTGTCCCGGGAGGCGAAGCCATACACACGGAGAGGTATCCTGTCCACCGTGAACAGTCTATACGATCCCCTGGGGTTCGTTGCTCCCATAATTATGCAGGGAAAAGCATTAGTACGGGAACTCTCAACAGAGCAGGGGTGGGACACTCCACTCGACCCCGGGAAAGAGACAGAGTGGAACACATGGAGAGATTCACTCAAAGCTCTGGAAGACCTGCAAATAAAGAGGTGTTATATACCCGTCCTACTGTCTTCAACACAGAGGAGAGAACTCTGCATTTTCTCTGACGCGTCGACAGTGGCGATAGGGGCTGTGGCTTACCTGAGAGCAATCGACGCTGATGGCAAAGCACACATGGGATTCATCATGGGGAAGTCCAAGCTGGCTCCCCGGCCTGCACACACCATTCCCCGCCTCGAACTTTGTGCAGCCGTGCTCGCTGTTCAAATGTATGAGCTGATCCGAGATGAGATGGACATCCATGTGGACGACGTCAGATTCTTCACAGACAGTAAAATCGTACTTGGGTATGTCCATAACTCATCCAGAAGATTTTATGTGTATGTGTCCAACAGGGTGAACCGCATAAGACGATCCACTCATCCAGACCAGTGGTCCTACGTCCCCACGGACCGGAATCCTGCGGACCATGCGACAAGGTACATGCCTGCAGCACACCTACAGCAAAGCATTTGGCTCTCTGGCCCCAGTTTCCTGACACGCAGCAACACAGAGGAATCCTGGGAGCCCCACATCTTCACCCTGGTGGAGCCAGATGCAGACTCCGACATTCGTCCTGAGGTCACCGCTCTGTCCACCAGGGCCTCGGACGCTCAGCTAGGCTCAGAGCGTTTTGAAAGGTTTTCAAGCTGGAGAAACCTCTGCAATGCTACAGCCAGACTCATCCACGTCGCTGCATCTTTCAAGGGAAATCCAGCCAGCGCAGAACGCAGAGGCTGGAGGCATTTCAAAGACACACTCACCACAAGCGAACTGTCACAGGCAAAGTGTGTGATAATTCGCGCTGTTCAGCATGAGGTCTTCGAAAATGAACTGGAATGCCTAAAAGAGGGTAAGACAATTCCTAAGCAAAGCCTACTCAAAAAGCTCAATCCAGTGACTGATGGAGACGGCCTGCTTCGGGTTGGCGGTCGTATAACATCCGCCCCAGACCTGTCCCGTGAAGAAAAGCACCCACTGCTTATTCCACGCACCCACCACATCGCCACACTCCTGGTGAGATTTTACCATGAGCAGGTGGTACATCAGGGGCGACACATAACAGAGGGAGCTGTCAGAGCAGCAGGCTATTGGATCCTTGGCGGTAAGCGTCTGGTGTCGTCCGTCATCCACAGGTGCGTGACCTGCCGCAAGCTGCGTGGGCGGCTACAGGATCAGAAGATGGCAGACTTACCTGCTGACAGACTCACACCTGAGCCTCCGTTCACCAACGTAGGCCTTGATGTCTTCGGGCCGTGGGCCATCATGACACGGAGAACAAGAGGAGGAAGTGCAGACAGTAAGCGCTGGGCAGTGATATTCACTTGCATGGCAACCAGAGCTGTCCACTTCGAGCTCATTGAATCCATGACAACCGACAGCTTCATCAATGCGCTCAGAAGATTTTTTGCAATCCGTGGCCCTGCCAGACTTCTCCGCTCTGACAGAGGGACTAACTTTGTGGGAGCCTGCAAAGAACTGGGCATTAACACGGAAGACACAACCATAACAGCCTACCTTCAAAGCAAGGAGTGCTCTTGGGTTTTCAACCCGCCACACTCCTCACATATGGGGGGCTCATGGGAAAGGCTTATCGGCGTTGCCAGACGCATCCTGGATGCCATGCTGCTTCAGACTGGGCACACCCGCCTCACACACGAGGTCCTGAGCACCCTCATGGCCGAAGTGATGGCAATCATGAACGCCAGGCCCCTGGTGCCTGTGTCCTCTGACCCCGATATGCCTACAGTGCTCACTCCTGCGATGCTGCTTACCCAAAAGATGAGTAATGTCGCAGCCCCCTCCGGAAACTTCCAAATGGCTGATCTACACGGGAAGCAATGGAAACATGTCCAGTGCCTTGCAAACACCTTTTGGAAGAGATGGAGGAGGGACTACTTGTCAACACTGCAAGGCCGCCGAAAGTGGACTGATGAAAGGCCTAATGTCAAGACCGGCGACGTTGTCCTGCTGAGGGACAGCCAAGCCCACAGAAACGAATGGCCTGTGGGAGTGGTTGTCAACACTCTGCCAAGCGGTGACAAGAGGATCCGGAAAGTGGAGGTCAAAATAGTTAAAGAAGGGACTGCTAAAGTGCTTTTGAGGCCTATCTCAGAAACAGTCGTTCTTCTCTCTGAGTGAAATAGAAAATTTAGTTTGTCACTCATGTTTAAGTTGAGTTTTAATGTTATATAGTGGCATAATAATATTATACCAAGCGGGGAGTGTTCTGCCTTCCATAAGAATGCATCCTATTTTGTATGTGATTACCTTATTTCACATTCCTTTGTGTATGCTGCCACCTTCTGGTCTTTTGAGGTAACTGTTTAGTAATTAAGTACTACTTCCTGTTAACTTCCTGATTCACGTTTCAGTCGACCACGAGTTTACACAGATGAACACGGTGCCAGCTATTTTCCATTTTACGTTTGAGCTTTGGACATTATTTGTCTGTAAGTAGATGATTTGTGTTAGAGTAATATTCCTCGTCATATCTCTTCAGTTTTCATACTTCTGTACCTTAGATATATGTTTTGTGCATACTTTAGTTAGCTAAGTTATGCTAGCTCTCGTTGGTCATGTTGTAAACGCGATCTGTATGTGCTGAAGCTATGTGGTTAGCAACATAGCTGACTTGTATTTCATTTGTATCGTAATGTAAAACTTATATGTATTTTCTGTATTCTTTTACAGTTTTACACAAAAAAGACAAAAAAGACAAAAAGTAAACAAATTCAATCAGTCCTTGGATTTATTTGGAGCTTTGTCAAAGTGTTATCTAGCTGTCTAGTTCTGCCTGCTGGTGACGCAGTACGAGGGCAGCATAGTGCGTGCACCTGCCAATATGACTGTTGACGACATGCGCTCTTAAAATAGCATATGAACAACTCGCCATTGACTTCTGACCAGGTTTAGGTGGTGTATGATAGCGATTTTTAGAAAACGCGCTAGGTCCCTCGATATGGCCAGAGCTGTTTGCTCTGTAAAGGTATTTCTGTCCCAACCAAATTGCGTTAAAATGGTGTGTTTAGCAGCCAGAATTTCAACAAAATTCCCGGGGGTGAAATCTCCCTCATCCCAGAACTTTTTAAATGTTTAAAAACACCTCACCTCTATTTGCCACCGTTCAGTTTTTTTTGGTGCGTACTATGGAATACAACCCTAGCGGTACCCCTGGCTGCTATCACGTCTGGTGTACCAAGTTTCATCAATTATAGTGGAAGCTAATTCTTGTATACGCTCTGTGAACTGAATGCTTCAGTTGCACTCCCATTGTAGCCCAGCTGTAAGTGTTTGCAGCTTGTCATAACTATGAGCATGAGATCTGTGGTGTTAAAATGTCACTGATTGTACCTCTCTGTGAGGGCAGTTTAGATATCTCATTCCTGTAGCATTTTACTGTGTTCATCCGTGGAAATCAAAACATGATATAGGTCCCTAAGGTGGACATTAAGGTATAAATGAGCTATCTATCTAGTGCTTGTGTTCATAAAACAAAAGGTAGCCAGAGCACAGCTGTAAGATACAGTTTCAAACATTGTGAATAGGCTTTTAATGAAAACACTTTAATATATAATACTAAACATGATATTTTATTTGGTATATGTTTGTAGGTGGATGTATTTAAATGCTGCTTCATGATGTTACAATTTGCTGTAGCATTACAATACATGTGAAATATGCCTAAAATTATGGGAAACATCTCCACTTTTAAATTCTTTATTCTTTCTGGGCTGCAGGACTCAGGAGTTTACAAGCCTCTGTACTTCTTGTTGGTGTTTGTCCTTTACATCCTCATTATTATAGTCAACTTAACTTTGATCTTTATTGTGACCGTGGATAAAAGCCTCCATGAGCCCATGTACATTTTCCTGTCTCATCTGTGTGCAAATGGACTTTACGGGACTGTTGGTTTTTACCCTAAACTTTTGTTGGACTTGCAATCTAATATTCACATGATAAGCTACAGTTGGTGCATGATTCAAACGTATGTGATTTACAGCTCTGCTATGTGTGAAATGACTATTTTAACAGTGATGTCTTATGACCGCTATGTGGCAATTTGCAGACCACTGCAATACCACAACATTGTAACTCCACGTGCTGTGTTGAAGTTGCTTGTATTAGCCTGGTCTTATCCTCTCTTGTCAGCAACAATAGTTATTCTCCTTACTTCTAGACTACCCATTTGTGGATCTCGCATCCATAAACTATTCTGTGATAATCCTTCAATAGTAATGTTGGGGTGTTATCGCGCAATAGCCAACCAGGTATGGAGTATGTTAGTTATTTCAGTATATCTTATACAGTTTGTTTTCATTTTAATTTCTTATGCTAATATTGTCAAGGTTTGTATATCATCTAGTGAGGGTACATCAAAGTTCAGTAAAACTTGTGTGCCTCATATAGCGGTTATGGTCATATATAGTGTGACTGTATTGTTTGATGTATTTTACAGCTGGGATGGTTCAGTAAATCTTCCAATTGGTGTGCTAATGCATTGTCAATACAATTTCTGATTTTCCCTCCTACTGAACCCAATAATTTATGGCCTACAACTTCCACAGATACGTGGAAAAGTACTATGCAGACAACGTTGTAAACACATGTGTTATCTTAGAAACAATGGATGATTAATCATTGTTTGATAAACCCTGATGTCTTGCTCTGAAATTAGATGTTGAATTGCAAACTGTGACCCCAATTGATAAATATAGTTTCTTTACTTAATCATGATTTGATGTCAGTTTAATACTTTGGACAACAGAGATTATAAAATGTAGTAGCTTAAAGCAGAAAATAGGCTGCAATGATCAAATATGATACAATATTTACAACAGCTTACATAATGTATTGTTGACAAATGAACTGAATTAACTGTCCACTGAATATAAGACATAAAATGACCTCTTTTGTATTATGTGCTTTGTTGATATATTTAAAATGTAGTTTGTTATGTATTGTCCCATGAAGACAAGAAATACTTTTTTCTGAGTGGCTGGTAGGGTGGCTATTATTTCTGTATATCAGGACACCTATGAGGTAGATCTGGTAAAAACATTTATTCACCGGTCCATATCAGTCAGCATTTAAAGAAAGTAAAACAAACTGAACATGTCGGCTTCTTTTAAACTAAACTGCATGTTTCCCTTGTGTGCTATAAATGCATGACTGTTGCCAACTATCGGTATAACCAATATACATCATTAAACTTAATACAAAGTGGTTTTGAGCCATTTTAAATCGCTAAGCTGCAGCGTTGCGCGTTCGTAGACTGTGCGCTCCTCCTCCGTCTACTGACAGCCAGGACGTATACATTTCTTCTACGGCTGCAAACGGGATTCACTCTCAGTTAACCAAATATTTCTTTAATAGGGCAGGGCAGGCAAATTTCTGGCTATTAAATTATTTCTAAACCAGTCTGCTAAAGTCTGTAGTGAAGTCTGTGTAGGGTTTTCCAGGCTCCATTTCTTTTTTACGAGACACCCTGCTTACAAGAGCCATCTGGTGGTTGTTTGGGTTGTTGCAGCGACACAAATTTATTGATCAGATATACTGTATGTGCTTCTGTACATTAAAACACACACATACAAACACACCCTCACTCCCCCTCTTTGCTTATATGCCAGCCCCCACTGGAACCTTTCCCCAATAGAATCTTCCCCTTTCTGACTTGCATGAGCTCAGGTCAGTGAGGCCTGCAAGCCATAAATAGCAAATGGAAGTACAAAACTGGTTATATCTAATAGAACACAAGTTGATGCAAATGTCTATAACAACATTAGATGATAATATGTGTGCTACTATGGATTTATAACAAGTTATAATGCAGCGGTCATTTTTGACCGTGAACACAAAACTAGTAAACATAAATCGCAACACAACAGGAGGGTTAAGATGGGCACCACTGGGGCCAAAGCCTGGCTTTGTAGAATGTGGGTGTTGTTCTGTATCCTTCAACACCAGTTTTGCTTCAAAGTCCTTTACTGTTCCCATCTCATCTTGGAAAATAGCCTCATATTTCTTCAATAACTGTTCCAGTCTTTTGTGCGTGTCCGTCTCTGTGGTTCTCATGGTTCTCAGCAGCTTTAACTCACCCCAGTTTAGCTTAATGTGTTTCAGCCAGTCCCTGCCGGACAGTGGGGGCTACATATAGTGGTAATTTCTGTGTTTTCTCGCCATATCGGACCTGCACCTGTAACATCCCCTTTGGACTTAAGTTTTGTTCCGGAATACGCCTTGAGTAAGACGTCTGTCTTCCTTAGTTTCATGTTTTTTAAATGTCTCTCGTACATTGTCACAGGTATAATGGAAACAGCTGACCCTGTACATGGGCGGATTATGAACTTTCGGGCCCCTGGGCCCAGATGTATTAAGGGCCCCCCACTTATTGTCGTATATGTAGGAGGGGGGGTTTGGGGGTCCTCCCCCAGACATTTTTTTATTTGTTTGATGTGATTTCCTGTATTCTGGTGCATTTTGGGGATGGCCAATACTAAATTCAATCAGATTCATAGCCTACATCCTGATTTGTTGATATTGAGGCAATGATTCCATGCAAAGGCTTGGGCTTCAGGGCCCCCGGGCCTGGGCCCGGTAGGCCCGTGCAGTAATCCATCCCTGACCCTGTATCCAATTCCATTTTCAGCGGCGTGTTTTCTATCTCTGGCGTCACCCATATTATGTTAGTGTTTTCTGCTGCTGTTTACTCCATAGTTCCAAGGAACTTGTCATCTGAATCACTGTCGCTTCCCTGCGTTACATTATGTACTGATTCTTTATTTTTGTCCGTTTTCCTTTGAGTTTTGAATGCTGCTCTTATATGGCCCTGAAGTTGAGTTTTGCATGCTGCTCTTATATGGCCCTGGCGCTTACATTAGTGGCATGTCTCCTCTCTAAAACGGCAGTCGTCAGCTCTGTGCCCTTCTCTATTGCATCTGACGTGTCTCCATGCTCAATGTAATTTCTACTGCCTTCCCAAAAGTTAAGTTGGGACTCTGTTAGTAAATGTTTCTGTATGTTGTCCAGTCCCAAGCCACACACAAATCTATCCCTGAGTGAATTATTCAAATTAGTCCCAAACTCACAATGTTCAGAAAGCCTCCTTACCTCTGCCGCATAAGCATTCACACTCTCCCCTTCCTGCTGATCCCGCTCGTGGAAACGGAAGCGTTCTGCAATGACAAGTGGTTTGGGACTAGATTGAATGTTGCTATCAGGGGCGGAGCTACGTGGTGGCCAGGGGGGGCCACGGCCACCACTGGTCAAAACTCGGCTGCCCTGCTTGCCCCCCCCAGCTCCATTCAGCGAAAAGTAAAAAAAAAAAAAAATATTGCTGCAGTTTTCGATTTTAGGAAAATTACTGTATTGGAACATCAATGCTTTTCTCAACCAATTGCTGCACTACACTCGATCTACGACCATTGGCCTAGTCAGGAAGTGTAGCCTAAGGTTCTGATCAAATCGTGAGTTGAGCAATGCAGGCTGCAGCAGCAGCGGGACCATTCAAAGTGGCCATCTGTTAAAAACACTTGACAGTAGACTACTACTTAAAGCTGCAGTTGGCAAATCTGACAGATTGAGGGGACTTAGCCAAAATGTTGAATGTTTACAACTCTCATGCCCCACTACCACCAAGCACCCTCTCATCGAGTTTGCACCAGACTGTGATTGACAGTCAGATCTTACACAGCCCTGCTCTGATTGGACCAGAAGAATCGGGAGCTGTGGATTTTTGCAAAACAAATAACTGCAGCTTTAACCTCAGTAACAACAGGTGAGTTGATGATGAGTTGGAACATTAATGTTAATAAGATGTTATGTATCACGAATCATGGCAAAGTGAGCTACACTGGGCTGTCCTTGTTAGGTAAAGAGGCTAGTCTCTGACATTGATGCGTGGGGCTAATAAAAAATAAAAATATTTCGATAATATTTGGGTAAAATGTAAGCAAGCCTATTAGGCACACATCTCCTAATGGCTCCAATAAAAGTAGGCTAATAGGCCCTAGCCTAGGCTACTTTATAAACCATAATTTGCTGACTGAGTGTGATTCTTGCCACAGCTGGTCAGGCAGAGGCAGGATGCGCTGCTTGAGTGGAGAATGGAGACAGTGCAGGAAAGGTTGAGGACTAAATAATTCAAATATGTTTGTTTATTTGCTGTGCTTTCAGACATGATTCATTTTCAATAGCACAATGGCTTAATTCAGAGCTAATGACACTCAGCCTTAGTGTAAGGCTAAATCTGAACAATTACAACAAATAATTGCACTGTTCCCATGCTAAAGTACTTGGAGTGGGTATCAAAAAGAAATATAGTTTTTGCCAATAGTATAAGATTTCATATTTGCATACAATATTTGTAGTATTTATTATTGTTCTTAATGACTTAAATAAAACACGGAGCTCTCTTCATGGGTTTTTACTGAAGACCATTGCAACCATTACAACACGTATGACGTAAGACGCACCATACATAGAATCGTAGCCTACTAACAGAAGCTATTGCAGGAGCCTGAACCATAACAGTCATCATCAGAAAAGTATAAGTATATATACTCTTTTGATCCCGTGAGGGAAATTTGGTCTCTGCATTTATCCCAATCCGTCGGGGAGTGAAATAGCATGTGTCATCAGCAGTTACTACTGCTCAGTTAGGCTACTGCTGCCATGTTTGCCCGCCCGGCCGGACAGACAATCCACATCCATCCTTGCACCCATGCTTGTTGTTTGCTGTGAGTGTGCAACATCTGGATGAGGAAACATTCCTCCCTCTTATTGAATGCGCTTGTCAACACTATCAATTTTTTTAAAGGTTTTGCACTACAAACGGCTTAATGGATCTCTGCTTATTGAAAGTTATTGAGGCTATGATTATTATTTAGCATACAAACCACCATATCTACCATAGCAACACCCTAACAACCATCTCAATTACCCTAGCAACAACCTAGCAACCAACACTGTAATGTCAACCTAGCAACCACCATGACAACCAGCATGATTACCGTAGCAAACAGCATAGTAACCGCTTTATTTACCATGCCAACCACCATATCTACCCTAGCAACACCCTAGCAACCATCTTAATTACCCTAACAACTACTTTCTTGTCAACCAACATGATTACCCTGGTCACTAGCATAGCAACAGCTTTATTTAGCATAGCAACCACCATGTCTACCCCAATTTCTATGCAGGGTAGGGGGGATATATATCCTGCAGGGTAGGGAGTGGTGCTCACTGTCAGCAGGGCACTGTAGTCACAGGCTGTATTCCCACACCAGGTGATGATGCTACCTTTCAACACAGTTGTACTGCCAGTGAGACCATCCAACTTTGTAATGTTCTATGACTTCCACAGGCTTACAATTTCTCTTTTCTGGCTGCCTCACCTGCAACAATGACGATTATCCTCTAGGGATCATTGCATAGAGAGGCATCCCCTTTGCTATACAGATTTGAGGAAGTGGAATATAAAAGAGCAGGTGCAAAGGAGGATTCAAGTGGCAGTGGCACAGTGATTCAGTAGTGTTGCCCATGGGGTGGAATATGGGGTTCATGGATTACAGTGGCACAGTGATTCAGTAGCGTTGCCCATGGGGTGGAATATGGGGTTCATGAATTTCAGCCTCACAAGGCTATGTTTATTTCTAAAGTAAAACAGGTGTGATGTTGGTGAAATTCAGTCAAACCTCCTAAAACAATAATGCAGATCAAGGGGATATACTTCTATGTATTACCATGTAACTATAATCTTAAATTACTAAATAATATTTTGTCAGGAAATGTGAACTATAGTCTTTAATAGTCTGTCTATTACGTAATCCAATACTCTGAATCATTCTCAGAACATATCAAAATGTTTTTTTCTCTTTATATGAACTGCAAACATGAATGAGTCTTTCACACTGATTTATGCAGCTTACCAGGACATGGGCTCAGTCAAATATGTACTTTTCACAGGTATTTTTTTGGTATACCTTGTCTCCCTGATAGTCAACATTTCTGTTTTGCTTTTGATTTACTTGGACATTTCTCTCCATAAGCCAATGTACATATTTTTATTTAGTTTAATTGCAAATGGGTTGATTGGAAGTACAGCTGTTTGGCCAAAGGTGATGGCCATGCTCTTAACAGATGTAAATACAGGATCGTACAAAGGCTGTCTCATTCAGATTTTCCTCATTGGAGTCTATGGAGTATGTAATTATGCAATACTAACAGTGATGGCTTATGACAGATTTGTCTCTATATTTCAGCCTTTGCAGTACCACACCATCATGACCCCACAGAAAGTGAAACAATTGTCATTTGCTGCTAACTTTGTGCCCGCAGCTTTTTTACTTGTTCAGATATGTCTGACAACTCAGATTTCCCTGTGCCATGACACAATTCATAAGGTTTTCTGTGATAACCTGTCTGTCTTAAGTTTATCATGCACCAACAGCATTCTCAATCATGTAAGCAATGTGTATGGAATATTTCTTCTCATTGGTTTTGCTGTTCTCCCTGCATTTGTAATATTTCTGTCATATTTCAAAATTGTGTTGTTAACACTCAAGGCTTCAACAAATGCGAGGAAAAAAGCCCTTGAAACGTGCACTCCACATTTAGTTATTTTTATAAATTTCTCTGTGGCCACATTCTTTTCTATTATATATAATCGTGTTAGTGACTATTTACCAAATGAGCTTAATGCATTTGTGTCCATGAATTATGCACTTTCCCCCCCACTTATGCATCCGGTTATATATGGTTTAAAAAACAAAGAAATTCAACACTGCCTCTCCAGAATGTGGACAAAGGCCATGTTTGCAGTATCTCAAAGATAGCTCTCCTTCATGTTCGAACCATTTGCCATGTTTTGTTGTTTGTCAGGATGTAGAAGTACCTTTGGACTGTATGGGTAAAGTAATAGCAAGTGTAGTGGTGTCACAGCCTCTGCAACATCTGTCATCTGTGCAGAATTTGCTATTTTATAGGGTGGGACAATTTTGTAATGTTGGAAAAATGTGGGTAGGGTAGTGGTTTAGCACTGCTCTCCCATGCCCACATCCATGGCTGAAGTACCCTTGAGCAAGGCACCTAACCCCTCACTGCCCCCAAGCGCCGCTGTAGCAAGGCAGCTCACTGCTCTGGGTTAGTGTGTGCTTCACCTCACTGTGTGTTCACTGTGTGCTCTGTGTGTTCACTAATTCACGGATGGAATAAATGCAGAGACCAAATTCATTGTATATGCAAGTATATTTGGCCTAGAAACCTGATTTACATAAAAATGTACACAAAAAAAAAATATTTTTACACAATGATAATAAAAAAGGAATACATATTTTATTCGGCAATGAGGGTCAGCAACATGTCATGTCGTACGTCAGAAAATGCATAACAACATAAATAACAAGAATTAATATAACTTATTTGTCCATATATTTAAACACAACAACCGCATAACCATAACATCAAGAATACTGTTAAAATTCTATTAAAAAAAATACCAGACACATTCAAACAATGAATATATGGACAACCGGCACATCCAGGAACTTTGTATGTGCTGCACGTACACGCCCCCTTTTAGGGAAATATGACCGTTTCGATTGACTGGAAACCTATGAAGCTGCATCGAAGTGGGGAGCGAATAGGGCTTGTACTAAATCTTTGAACAAAATTGAATAAAAGGCACAAAATAAGGTTGGTGTGAAAGTCCTCAGTGTGTTCATTGGATTAAGGTGACCATTACATTCCTATTTTTGCTATTTCCAGTTTACTAACAGGAGTGTCACGAACGAGTAGTCACAGTCAAGCTGCCTGTGGCTGACTGTATACTGTATCGGAACTCCCCCTATTACCGACGGTCCCGTATTTCCATCGCCTGGCGTGTATGTGTCACTTAATATCCATTTCTATACAAACCAAGACGGCGGATTCCTAAAGAAACGCAAGCACCCACACCATAGGTGTATCTAAATGAGCTATGTACCAAAAATGACATTTTACCGTGACTCGAAGAGCTGTAAACAGTGTTGTAAGGCTGCGTGTACACATCCGCTTGCAGCTCTAGTGGAATTTTAATTTCATGACGAGAATTCTCGGTCTAACCGTTCATGTGCCGTTGAAACGGCGTAAATAGGCGGCCCATCAGGCCACCACTATAACTCCGAGTGTGGTAAACAAAATCGGATATTTCAGGCAGTAAATGCTCCCGTTAAGAACCAAACCAGATTTTGTTCAAATCTACACACCTATGGCTACTGAAAAATGTAAGGTTCGTTTAGCAAATGTTATTTTGAAGTGTTAAAAAACATTGTTGTTTTAGAATTTCCGAACAAAAGTGGTGATAACTAAGTTCGGCAAGGTTAACTTTATATATCAACGTCAGCTAAACATAAGTCAACCCTTAATTCTATCACTTGAAATACGAACTAGGTGAGATAATTGGCTATGTTATACTAAAGTTCCACAGTTAGCTAGCTAGCAAGAACGTTTTACATTGGATATTATGGTAAGTGTTAGCTACGGGCTAAATTTGTCCTCAACATTGGGGTATTGGAAACAAATTAGTTTGGTAATGTACATAGGTTCGACATGAGTCAGTTACATATACATATTTCTTCATAACAGTTGTGTCAGTAAAAGGATTTTAATGTAATGTGTGAAGTAGTCCTACTAGCGGTCTTTCCCATTGGAATCAATGATATAATGCTAACTTGTCTTCCCCTAAAAAGGGGCGTGAATCTGTTCAAATGCATTCTATGACATTGTGCCGGTTGTGAGAATTGAACACAGCAATGAAAAAAATAACATTCATTTATTTAACTCTGAAATAAACTGTTAGTCTCTCATAGCTTTTCCCAAATAGGTAGTGTAGGTATAGGTAGGTTTCCCTGCCTATACTGGCTGATCAGACCATTCAAGACACACAAGGGAAGACTAGGACTAACAACATTTACAACAAGACAAACATGAAGACAAAGGCCACCTTAACATAACAACAAAGTAAGTAAATAATATTTCTTAAATAAGAATAATCATAACCAATCAATCATGATGTCTGTAATGGTGATGCCTTCCAGAGGACTCTAATCAGTCCCTCCAGGATTTCGTGAGACTTTTTTGTGATTGTTGCTACCTAAAATGTCTGAATTTGCGACCACTTTTCAAAGAAATTGCTTTTTTGGCCAATTTTTGCGATGAAATTGCGGGTATGGTGAAAATTGCGAGAGAAAGTTGTGATTTTTTTGCCTCTTTATAATCATAATGGAACAATTAATTCAGAATTAAGTTGATCTTTAAGAAAAGTGATCTATGTATCCTTTCAAAAAAGGCCAAACAAAGGATTGCAAGAATTATGAATTTAACAAAATATGCCTTATTAAGCATTATTTAAGTTAAAAAATATAAAATACATAAACAATGCATTTATTTAAATGCTTTTGAATGCATAAAACTAAAATAAAATGCAACGTAAACTAAGTGCCAGTCCTCCAAGAAACACAGCAGCCTATGTTTTTTTTTAACATGTAACATTAAACAGATACAACAGATACCTATGGATCACCAATACCTCAGTATCTGGTAAATGTAAACAAAGACACTGTCAATTCCAAAACAAATGGGGGCCTGCTTAAACTTCTTCAAAGGCCTCCTCAAAATCTTCCTGGATTTCGTCCATTTCAAAAGCTCCACTTGTTAGTATGTGGTTGTGATACAAGAAGACCAAGGCTTTTAGGTTGTCATTTGTGACTGATCTCCTTCGGGTGGACAACACCAGCTTGTAGATGCTGTTGCTGCGTTCAGCATCTGCAGAGTTTACAGTTACATATTTGTATCTTTTGGCAAGGGCACTCAGAATGGGCAGTCTATCCTGCAGCCCATCCCAAAAGACATCCAAATCCACGACTCCAGCTGAAGCTCGGAGTGCAGTTGGACCAAGGCGGATGAAGTAGGCATCAAATTCGTCTTTTGGAACAGCGCTGAAGTCTGGACTGGATTTGTAGCTTGACACACTGTCACTCATAAATGCAGTGTAACGAGGATCAAACACTCTGACCTCTTGAAGGAAATTAATGGCAGGTTGTCCATCTGACATATACTTGACCAGTTTGTCCTCTGCGTTGCTGTAAGCCTGCTCCACTCTGTTGAGGATCTGTGCCTTGATGGCAAAAGACTTGGCACATGCCTCATACTGTAGGTCTGTATTTACAACTAACTTCATTTGCAGATCCTCAAGATAGCCAACAACTTTGGTGGCTACAGGTAGCCTAGGGTGGCCCATGAAAATAAGCAAAAAAAATGAAGTGATAGTGATTCCATGATTTGAACCTTGCAAACATGGACAATAAAGACAAAAGGAATACGGTTAAAATTTCAGCTAAATTGAAGATGATTTAGAGGTTGCACAAGCCCCTTTAAATAAAATGTACTTCTTTTCTACAAATAATCCCATATATTTCATTATAACATCACCAACTTGATGCACATGGGAACTATGAACAGAAGATCCTCAGCAATGTTGTACAAATACAAATTCATTCTTCACAATTCTTGGCCTACCAGAGTCATTCTTACAAACACAGCCTGAGATATGGAAGGAAAATGAGGTACTGTATTCACATGTGCAGAGAAGATAGTACAATCCCTAAAAGTCGTGAATGACACTGCAGAAAGGGGCGTCAAGTTGATACAGGATTGCTATATTAACCAAATCAGAAGAAGAGAAACAATCTTTACTACAGGTGGTTACACGCCACAGAGAAAGCTATCCTGACTCAAACAAATTGCACAATTGTCAAAGGTCTTGCTAATTCTCCATCTGAACTAGCAAATTGAACAGACTTGTAGAAATACATTAGTATAAGATTGCTGTGTAATAATATTCACTATTAAAATGGTAAGTTCTTTATAATATGTACTAAATAAGATGCAGTTTACGCTTATATCTTCCAATTGGTTTGCGTAATGCATTGTCTATACAATTTCTGATTTTTCCTCCACAACTGAACCCAATAATTTATGGCCTACAACTTCCACAGATTTGTGGAAAAGTACTATGCAGACAACATTGTAAACACGTGTTATCTTAGAAACAATGGATGATTATCTTTGTTTGATAGACCTTAATGTCTTGCTCTGAAATTAGATGTTGAAGTACAGACTGTGACCCCAATTGATGAATATAGTTCCTTTACTTAAAGTAATTATCCGGAGTAAAATGCACTTTAGATCAATTTACGGATAATTGGGAGTACATACGTTGAGTTGACATCAAAATCATGTCATTCGGATGTGTTTTGAGAAAGTTCAATTTTACCGTTTTTAGTCAAAACTCGTTAGCCTGGAAGTGACCAGGGCAAGTCATTTTGCCGCTACAAAACACTATTTTTATACCTCTTCTACAGTTCCAAACAACATTACACTTACGTGGTAGTGAGTAGAGGGTCCCTAAAGCCAAACCGAAGTATCCCGAGGTCTTTATGTGGTCGGATAGAGAGTCCAGAATGAATTTCATCAAGCCAGTACCTTTCCGGAAATGTTGCTGCTGCAGCTGGCGTCTTTAGGGGAAAGTCCGTAGGAGTCGATTGCCGAGTGTGGAGTAACACGCTCTGGAAATTCACAATTTCGTCGCCGTTTAAAAAAAAAAAAAACATAGTCTAGTATTTCTTTTGAAATTGAAATGAAGTTGTATGGACTGGACTATGTTTTTTTTTTTTTAAAACGGCGACGAAATTATGAATTTCCAGAGCACTTGGCAATCGACTTCTATGGACTTTCCCCTAAAGACGCCAGCTGCAGCAGCAACATTTCCGGAAAGGAATGTTAATAAAATGGTAAAATCGAACTTTCTCAAAACACATCCGTTCATTTTCCGCCTTTTACAAACATTACGTTACAAAATGTCAACCTTACCCCAAGTTCTTCCAACTCTGTCGTCCCAGGAGGTAATGTGGGAACCGCTGTATTTCTCAGGCGAAAGAGCTTTTTGGGCGATTTCTTTCGACCTCCAGCGAAGTTCAGTAAAATGCAGACCGCAGAGACACGGTGATCAGCTTTCTGCAGATTGTGAACAGGTGTGCTCACATCCAACCCCAGAAATTCCAGCCACAACGTTAGCCTTTCTGGATCGTTGAAAGGAAGTCTGTGACAACTTTATTTGCTACGAATTTTCCCGCAATTCGGAACTGCACAAAATCGCCTCATTTTTAGCTGTCTGTTGCAAAATACTTCAAGACAGCGATCTTCTGCTGTGTATTCAATGAAATGCCAGTGGTTTGCTTGTAATTGGCAAGATGGTTTAAGGTGCATTATCGCCACCAACTGGGCTGGAGTGTCTATTATTCAAGCTCTCAACGGAAGAATGTACGGGTGTGAGGCGTTTGGAAAAATAGCTCCACAGTTTTACAACGCATGGTAAAACACCTGTTGGAAAGCATCTTTTGCAGCGATTTTTGTGTGAGCATATCAGCGAACACCCCTGACCACTCGGTGAGTTTCACGTCTTTGTAAACGAAAGTTTAATGTGTTTTAGGAAGGATTGTTCCAGTGCACCTATGCAGCGTTGTGGAGGAGGGGGGGCACTACCACAGAAACCGAAAATTCTCAGGACAGCAGCATGTGTCCAAATTTCAATCTTAAACGTTCTATTTAATCATAAATTATCTGAAAACAGGAAGTGTAAAATACCGAACTTGTTCTTTAATCATGATTTGAGTTAGTTAAATACTTTGGACAACAGTGATTATAGAATGTAGTAGACAAGAAATACTTTTTTCTGAGTGGCTGGTAGGGTAACTATGAAGTAGATCTGGTGAAAAAGTTTATTCACCGATCCATATCAGTCAGCAACCAAAGAAAGTACAACACACTGAACATGTTGGCTTCTTTTTAAACTAAACTGCATGTTTCCCTTGTGTGCTACAAATGCATGACTATTGCCAACTATCGGTGTCCCAATATACGGAATTAATGAAACCGCTTTTCCCTTGTGGTCTTTACCTCCGCCTCATTCATTAAAGGTACACTATGCAAGATTTTCACCTTAATATAACCTATACAAAGCCAATTTGATTGTAAACGAACTTGTAATAGGCCAATCGTTCATCTAGCATAGCTATACAGCATAGACGTAGCGAGTCGCTACCGAGAAAACCAGCCATGCAACTTCAAGAACGGCGGTCCGACAAATCGTGAAACATTACCTTGTCAGTAGATATAGCTCTTTGGAGATAGTTTTTGCCTGTTGTTAATCCTTCACCTTCACAACAAAAGCATTTTTATTGTGTACAGGAGGGATAAATCATGAGAAGTTTCTTATTTACAACAGCAGAGTAAAATATATATCGCAACTCTAGAGTGAGCTCTGCAGTTGCCAAAAGTACCTAAACCTGCATAGTGTGCCTTTAATATTAATTTATATATCAGGACACCTCAGTGGCCATTATCCATTACGTCAGAGCTGCCAACTCTCACGCATTGGCCGTGAGACACACGCATTTGATTAGTTTCGCACACGCCACACCCCAGATTTCTCACGCTGGGTCGGTCAGATGCCTGAAAAATGAGTTTAACCTATCTATAGATCTACCTGTTGAGCCACTGATCGACTTGTTATGCTTTCAGAGACGGTGAGAGGGTTCAAGAGCACCCCCTGCCTGTGGAATTTTCTAAATTTTCTCTCATTTTGCGATGCTACTTCAGAAGCCAGGCGCATTCCACCCGCATTTCCCCGGCTTCAGGTATGCTTTGAGTATTATTGAGTATTTTTCACGCTGAAGTGTCAACCTGGTAGGTCAAATACCTGGCAGATGAGGTTCAACTAACCTATACATAACACACATCATGTGAACGAGCGGAATCTAAGCTTTCCAATGATATTTGCATTTTGCACACACCCATTACTCTCAGTTTAATATTTCACTAACCCTTCACACAACACGTGGCAAACCCAATATCACAATAAACAGCAAACCGTACCGAATACGAGGATATAAAGCATGCCTCTGTGCAATAAGTGGTTCCTGAGTAATCCGGTTTTGAAATTGCAACACATTTTTATATAGCCTCATTGGGGCGAAATTATAATGTAGGCTATTCTAATGTAAACTATTTGTCAGTAGGCCTACATACATTTTTGTAAATTGCTCAGCCATAGATTATCCCACTATCATGGTTCATATTATCAGATTCCAGCCTATCCCACTTACAGCATCTGTTTAGTGCTTCATTGTCATTTTCATTGGATTCTCCCATTTGCGCGTAAATCGCTCGTAAGTTTTTTTTTTTTGTTACACGCATTCTCCCATTCCGCTTCTGTCACACACACAGTGACAAGCGCCAAATCCCCCGCAGTGTTGAAGAGATCAGTCGTCCCCCTCACTTTTGATAAGGTAAAAAGCCTTATAGTGATAGCAATAAATTTATGGTTAAAATGGATAATAATTTATCTTCAAGACTACTTTTAGTTAGGGATGCACGATATATCGGCGGCCGATATATTATTGGCCGATAAGTGAAAAAAATAAAATATTATTATCGGTCCGATAACAGAATTATGGGCGATAATTTGCGCCGATATTTTTTAAAGTCCTAATTTAGGCCTACGTAAGGTCCGTCTGGCTACACTGAGCTACTTGAGCTTGGTTGGCTATACTTTTTCCTCAATATTACATTACATTACATTACATTACATTTGGCTGACGCATTTTTAGCCAAAGCGACTAACAACATGGTAAACAGTTTAAGTTTTAGAGCAATTCTTAACAATATTAGGACAATTTAAAAAACATTAGAGTACAGTAAGAATAAGTGCATCAGTGAGTGCTGTTTTTAACAGTTACGTGTCAGTTTAAGACGGCTGGTGAGTGCTAGGATCAGCAAGACTTGTTGTAAGTATTTCTATGAGAGCAGATGTTCTCTAAAGAGCTGGGTCTTCAGGAGTTTTTTGAAAATGGAGAGGGATGTCCCTGCCCTTGTAGGAACTGGCAGTGTGTTCCACCAGCGAGGAACAACAGATGAGAAAAGTTTGGATTGGCCTGAGCGTACCGGAGGTAGAGCTAGACGTCGTTCGTCTGAGGAGCGCAGCGGTCTGGAGGTAGCGTATGTCTGTATGAAGGCATTCAAGTAGGTATATATAATGTCAGCGGTGTGAATGTATTTCACCACTCTAACAAAATCTGTGGATATGCGTTCATTTGGGAATCTGTGCATCTCAAAACCCTCTCGTGAATTATCCGCCATTTAACCTTACCAGAGCGGAGCTCAGCCCTATCTAGAGTCTTCTTGTGCTGATGTGTTTGCACTTTACCGCGCTGGTCGGGGAAACAAATAAACAAACTCGTTAGTGGGACGAGTACATAAGTAGGCCTAGTTCTAAGTTGTGTTTTAGTATTATATTTGCATTACTTTAGCTTGGGTTTTGTATTATTACCTAGAAATATGCTAACCATTCCTGCTTCAGTTCCAGACAGGTCATCATAATAAGTTATTAAAACCTTCGGGGCTAACCCCTTTCATTTCTGCTGCAGCAGGTTGTGCGCAACAGAGTAGACGGACATAAGATACAGTCTGAGGAGTTGCAGCTTTATTCAGTTTCCCGCAGTTGAAACTAAACCTAAGTTTCCCTCACAAACTCTGATTTGGTCGCTATACTGTAGCTTATTCCCAGCTGAGCCGTTTATGAGTGTTTAGTCCTAAATGAAAACGATTCATACTCTCTAGCCACTCACTCGCAATTCACTGAAGTCAGGTTCACTTAAAGGAGCCACACATACTGTAGGGCTAGGCTACTGTTATGTTGACTGCTGTACTATTGAGGACTATTATTATGTCCATCATTTGGTGGTAGGTAAAATTACTGCAATAAAATTATGCTTATTAAAAGCCTTCCCCAAATCACTTTTCACAATTTTTTTTCAAGAGTAATATTATCGGTTATCTTATCGGTATCGGCCACAACAAACCAATAAATATCGGTTATCGTTATCGGCCCTAAAATTCCATATCGGTGCATCTCTACTTTTAGTTAGACATGTAACCCTTCTTGGTTTTAAACCAAGACACCATCCCCTCCCCCAATGGAATGCTAATGTGCTGGTTCAAGGCCTATCAGTTAGCCAGGACACAGGATATTACCTTGATATAATGTATCCATGTGTCATGAAATGTAAATGTATTCATGTTTGGTATCATTCTGATAGTCTCAGTACAAGGATTGTAATTATTTGATTGTGAGAATGTTTGGAACATTCTATAAGTGATATTTCTGATATATAAGATATCTCTCCTCATGCTATTCAGATAGGTGTGAAGTGGGTGTGAGTAGGTGTGTGATGCCAACTGGAGAACCAACCAAGTGGGATTGTTTTGGCGCCATTTTTCCTCTTTGTTTAACTCATACAAAAGTGATTAACTTGCATTGTAAGACAAGATTAGATCATGGAGAACTGAGGAGAGGAGGAGTTGGCTACAGGCCAACCTAAGCCTTTCAGGCCTGGGCTAGGCCTACATAGACCATAGACCTTTTTTTTGTACCCTCTCTGCTCGTAACAGAATAAACTTGATTCCTGAGTTTTTCCTGAAGTTCGCCAGTCTAAGATTAATATAAAGTAATTATTCACCTACAATTACTTTCAATAGGTACGCCAAATAAATAATAACCTATAGGTTTACGCTAGGCTATGTAAAACTCCCCATTAACAGCATCATGTCACTAACCACAGCTAAGACTGCACAATCTCATATTCACTCTGTTGGATATCTGAAGCCAGTTTGTCTACTTAGATACTGTAAATCCTCAAATTATGGCCGAGGTCTTAAGACAAAGTACAGGCCTTTAGGGGCAGGATATTCGAGACAGCCCTTTATTTCTTATGCGAGTTTTATTTTGAGACATGCGTTTCTTGGAGCGGCATACTGGTAGGCCTTCAAAAGCATGACATTTTCGGTTTAGTTTGATATTTAATTTACTTTTGGACTGTTTGATTATATTGGTAAATGTTGGGACTGATGGGCACTGAAATCTGGGGAGATATTTTCACACACACACACACATATCTGACTTTCTCCAACTTTTGCACCATCTCCATTGAACTTATTTTTGATTTCTCCTCCATCTATCTACCCATGTCCTTGATTGCCTAGCCTTTCTGCCCCCCCCACCCCCATCCCCAACACACACAAAAAACACACACACTTACATCATCACTGTCATTACCTCACATACATACAGCACACTGCTTGCTACAGTAAGCCTCCTCTACATAGTTGCTGCACACTGCCCCCCCCCCCACACACACACACATACACAGCACATTGTCTTCAGGATCTTCTCCAACACACATCCTCTACATACTTATAGCACACTGCCCCCACCTACCCACACACACAGTCACTGCTCCACTCCCCTCCCGCCCACACACACATCTTCACTGTTATCACTCACATACATCATACATACAGTACTCTGCTTGCAATAGTAAGTCCCTTCACCATACTTGCAGTACACTGCCCCCCCCCCCCTCTCCCCTACATACACAGCACATTATTTCATCAGGAAGCTTCTCCAACACACATCCCCAACATACTTACAGCACACTGCCCCCCCCCCCCCCCCAATACACAGCACATTGCACACTGCCCTCTCCCCACATACACAGCACACTATCCCATCTCCCTTGTCATCCCCCCAACACACACACCAAGACCCCTGGCAGTTGGGTTAGCCCCTTGAGCCGTGGATCTGCCCAAGGTTTCTTCCTTAGTAAGGGAGTTTTTCCTTGCCCCTGTTGCTCTTGGGTGCTCCTTGTTGGTGCCCCCCCGATCCCAATCCTCCCCCACCTTTCTTATGCAGCCCTTGCCATTTAATCTACTAAACCCCTCTTCTACCCCATCCCCCATAAATGCACAAATAGGCTGACACCAGACATACTGTAATTTCACTGCATTTCTTACATCCAGTAACTATATGCATGTGACAATAAACTTCCTTGTATCCTTGTATTTGATGATCACTATTACGTTCCATGTAGTTGAAAAAGTGTTGGGATTTCAAACAAACCATCCGCTTTCATGCGTTCATTGAACGTCCGCGGTGCTGTAATGGAAACCTTATTGCGTAGCCAAGTAGCCTATATATTGAGTTATTTTTAAATTATGCATGATTTACTTTTTATTAATTTCGTAGGCTGGCTTTATTTTGTTATATATAAGTATCTAAATAACCTCTGTACCAGAATTCAGGAAATTGCATCTAGTCCAAAAAAAAATTTCTGGGGGAGGACCCCCATACCCCCCCTTCAAATGTCACACCCACTTTCAGAATGCCTCCGACACCCATGGTCCTAGTAGTAGGCTAGATCACTTTGATACTGGTCACAGGGATGGATTACTGCACAGGCCTTCCGGGCCCAGGCCCAGGGGCCCAAGGTGTCAGGGGGCCCTGAAGCCCAAACCTTTGCATGGAATCATTGCCTCAATATCAACACATCAGGGTGTATGCTATGAATCTGAATGAATTTAGTATTGGCCATCCCCAAAATGCACCAGAATACAGGAAATCACATCAAACAAATTAAAAAAATAAACCCCCCTCATATGCGACAATTAGTGGGGAGCCCTTATGTGGGCCCAGGGGCCTGAAAGTTCATAATCCGTCCATGCCTGGTCCCTACACCTGAGAACCACTGATGTACGTTTTTTTTTTACTGTACGGTATAATGCCGAATGAGCCAAACAAACATTTCCGCAGCAAAATTTTGGTTGGCCCCACCAAATCTTACTCCTGTTGGCAGCCCTGTTATGTATTAGTTGAATTTATAGTGAATGTACTTTACAATATAAAATTGGTATATTACTCATTAAACATGATTACTACTATGATCAAAGAAAATACATTTGGTTCGTGTGTCCAATTTCAAATGTGCTCCCATTCACTCTACATCTACTCATCCTGTTTTGATTAAGTGATGTTTCCCTGTGACCTGATGCTGCTTTGCAATTGTTGGACTTTTATTTTGACAAGTTGTCGTTGTTCTGTCTTCCACATTCATGAAAGGTTTGGTATGAATGTTGAGTCAAGTCTCATGAAACAGTCATCAATACTTTATGTGCAGATTATGCCAGCTGCTATGAATGTGTTGTGAACTCACCCGTCAAGTGAAGTGTTACCGAAATAACTCCTCTCACTTTGCGGTCTCCATCCTTTCTGTTTTTGTTGTTTTAAAAAAACGTGTTATATCCATGATAAGTCTCGAGTTAGTGAATTAGCTTATAACATTGTGTGCTGATAACCAGCATAGATAGTAAAGGAAAACAACAAGTAGCCTAGCCCAGGGGTTCCCAAACTTTTCCATGACAAGGCCCCCCAAATACCACTAGATTCTGGCCGAGGCCCCCCTTTTGCGTGATGTTGTATCGAACCCATCACCAATACGGCAAATGTAGAAATAAGTAAATAAAACATCTAGGTGAAAATCCATTCATTTTTATTGGCTTTGTAACAATAACATTTGTATGTCAGATCTTCAAATCTGGTAAAGTAATTTAACTATCTTCAAATCTGGTACAGTAATTTCAACATTTAACATTGTACCGGTGCACATGTGTCAGTGAATGGAAAAAGAGAGAGATCTTAATGAGAGGGAACATTGAGTATGCATATTAATGAAATGGATGGGCCTGGTGGCAACATTCAAAAACACTGTGAGTGTGTGTGAGAGAGAGAGAAGAAAGAAGAGAAAGCATAGCATTCAACAACATTGTGTGTGTGTGTGTGTGTGTGAGTGAGAGAGAGAGAGAGAGAATATCAATGGAATGGGTGGGCCTGGTGGCAACATTCAACAACACTGTGTGGTGTGTGTGTGTGTGTGTGTCTGTGTGAGTGAGTGAGTGAATGAGAGAGAGACAGAGAGAATATCAATGGAATGGGTGGGCCTGGTGGCAACATTCAACAACACTGTGTGTGTGTGTGTGTGTGTCTGTGTGTGTGTGTGAGTGAGTGAGTGAGTGAGTGAGTGTGTGAGTGAGTGAGTGAGTGAGTGTGTGTGTGAGTGAGTGGGATAGGTGGGCCTGGTGGCAACATTCAATAACACTGCACAGAGAGAGAGAGAGAGAATATCAATGGGATGGGTGGGCCTGGTGGCAACATTCAACAACACTGTGTGTGTGTGTGTGTGTGTCTGTGTGTGAGTGAGTGAGTGAGTGAGTGAGTGAGTGAGTGTGTGAGTGAGTGAGTGAGTGTGTGTGTGAGTGAGTGGGATAGGTGGGCCTGGTGGCAACATTCAATAACACTGCACAGAGAGAGAGAGAGAATATCAATGGGATGGGTGGGCCTGGTGGCAACATTCAATAACACTGCACAGAGAGAGAGAGAGAGAATATCAATGGGATGGGTGGGCCTGGTGGCTACATTCAATAACACTGCACAGAGAGAGAGAGAGAGAATATATCAATGGGATGGGTGGGCCTGGTGGCAACATTGCACAGAGAGAGAGAGAGAGAATATCAATGGGATGGGTGGGCCTGGTGGCAACACTGCACAGAGAGAGAGAGAGAGAATATCAATGGGATGGGTGGGCCTGGTGGCAACATTCAATAACACTGCACAGAGAGAGAGAGAGAATATCAATGGGATGGGTGGGCCTGGTGGCTACATTCAATAACACTGCACAGAGAGAGAGAATATCAATGGGATGGGTGGGCCTGGTGGCTCCTACACAAGCCTGGGCTTTATGTCTGTCAGTGCAACATGCATGTCACTCTCCACATTTAGACGTGCTCTGTGTTTTGTTTTAAGTACTTTCAAAGTTGAAAAGCCAGACTCACATAAGTAAGTGGTTGCAAAAGGAAGAAGGCATTTCAGAGCCCTCTCAGCTAGGGTGGGAAAGTCATTCCTTACATACATCCAGTAGCTAGACAGGGAAAGAGCCTCAAATTTAATTTTTAAATCCCATGAAGCAGTCATCTCAATGGGCTCCTCCTGTGAATTTAAGTCCAGACAAGAGCCTACATCTGGGGCAAATGGGTTCCTTACCCAGTTTAGATGGGTGCTGTCAATGTCAGGGAAATATTCTCTGAAATATCTCTGGAGGTGATCCAGGTGGGATTGTATCAGTGGAGAAATGGTGTCCAACTCACCACCAGATGACAGCAGCTCTTGGTGTAGTAGTGGGAACATTTCTGTAATTCCCTCCTTGAGCTTGTTTGACCATAGTGTGATCTTCAGGGGCACTTTGTCTTGCATATGCACTATGTATGTGTCACGCCCTTGCATGCTTTGATTAAGCACATTCAGATGACAAAAAATGTCAGCCATATATGCAAGTTTGAGAATCCAGGCTGCATTTGTAAACCGGTCAGCCAGCTGATGTTTTTCAGACGAGAGGAACTCTGCAACCTCCCTCCGCAACTCATAGACACAGTTCAAAACTGCCCCCCTTGAAAGCCAGCTACGTTTGAGTGAAGCAGCAGTCCATCAAAACGGGCTCCCATTTCTTTACACAGAAGTGAAAACAATCTGTGTTTAAAGGGGCGGGCTTTAATGAAGTTCACTACGTGTATTATGTCCTAGTACCTGATTAAGCTCATCATCCAGCCGTTTAGCCACCAGGGCTTCTCGATGGAGCATACAGTGTGTGAACGCCGCATTCGGGGCCTTCTGTTTGATAAGAGCCGTCACCCCACTGTTCTTCCCAGTCATTGCCGCGGCCCCGTCAGAACACACACCCACACAACGAGACCAGTCAAGTCCATTTGAATCAATGTATTCGTCCAACACTTGAAAAATATCTCTCCCGGTGGTTCTACTCTCAAGTGCTTTACAAAATAGTATTTCCTCAACGAACTTTTCTTGGGAAATGAATCTGATATACACAAGCAACTCGGCAGCGTTAGCCACATCTGTGCTCTCATCAAGCTGCAGTGCGAAATATTTGCAGGCTCTCACCTGGTCCAACAGTTGATCAGACACATCCTCATCCATGTCACCAATGCGTCTGCTCACAGTGTTATCAGATCAATTTCAAGTACAGCATCAATTTTCTTGGCAGCATCCTCACCCAGTAGCTCTTTAACAATGTCTTTGGTAGCTGGCAGTAACAAATCCTCCCCGATTGTGTGTGGCTTCATGGCTCGCGCAATGTGATAGGAAGCCAAAAACGAACCGTGGTAAAGTTGGTTTTATATTGGACGTTGGATATTCGACACATTCGAAAAATCTATTTAGCACTGACTACGAGGGTCGACTTTGTGTCAAACCAACTTTAATGTGTTTAAACAAGGCCTGCCTATATTACACAAAGCTTCTTTTGTCCAAAAACCCATGTTTTGATTTGATGAATTTTTTAGGCTGATAAAAGATTTCAATCTATTATGCGGCTTCACCTTTTGACTTACCCATACTAAAACACATCTCCTGAACTCGGCTTACTGCCCTTTCTAGTACACAAAGTTTCTTTTTCCCTAAAACCTACTCTTTGATTTTATACAATTTTTAATGTTAAATGTTTCAAATCTATTATGCGGCTTGCCCTGTTGACCTACCCATGTCAAAACACATCTGGTGAACTCGGATGACTGCTCTATATAGTACACAAAGCTTCTTTTTCCCAAAAATCCATTCTTTGATTTTATAAATATTTTTTAATGTAAAAAAAATGCTTTAAATGCTTTAAATCTATTATGCGGCTTGACCTTTTGACCTAACCATGTCAAAACACATCTGTTGCACTCAGCTAACTGCACTTCATAGTGCACAATGCTTCTTTTTTCCAGAAACTCACTCTTTGATTTTATATTAATTTTTTACTATTCAAAAATGCTATAAATCTATTATGCGGCTTGACCTTTTGACCTACCCATGTCAAAACACATCTACTGCACTCGGCTAACTGCCCTACATAGTACACAAAGCTTCTTTTTTCCAAAAATGCACTCTTTGATTTTATATTAATTTTTTACTATTCAAAAATGCTATAAATCTATTATGCGGCTTCCCCTTTCGACTTACCCATGTCAAAACACATCTGTTGCACTCAGCTAACTGCCCTACATAATACACAAAGCTTCTTTTTTCCAAAAACTCACTCTTTGATTTTAGATTATTTTTTTACTATTCAAAAATGCTATAAATCTATTATGCGGCTTCCTTTTTCGACTTACCCATGTCAAAACACATCTGTTGCACTCAGCTAACTGGCCTTCATAGTACACAAAGCTTATTTTTTCCAAAAACTCACTCTTTGATTTTATATTATTTTTTTACTTTATAAAAATGCTATAAATCTATTATGCAAATCGACCTTTTGACCTACCCATGTCAAAACACATCTGCTGCACTCAGCTAACTGCCATACATAATACACAAAGCTTATTTTGTCCAAAAACGTACTCTTTGATTTTATATAAATTTTTTACTAATAAAAAATGCTATAAATCTATTATGCGACCCCCTTTCGACTTACCCATGTCAAAACACATCTGTTGCACTCAGCTAACTGGCCTTCATAGTACACAAAGCTTATTTTTTCCAAAAACTCACTCTTTGATTTTATATAAATTTTTTACCTTATAAAAATGCTATAAATCTATTATGCGAATCGACCTTTTGACCTACCCATGTCAAAACACATCTGCTGCACTCAGGTAACTGCCCTACATAGTACACAAAGCTTATTTTTTTCAAAAACTCTTTCTTTGATTTTATATTATTTTTTTACTATTCAAAAATGCAAAAAAACAAGCTACCTCTTTGTAGGTAGACATACATCATTTATATTTATTAAGTTAAAGGTGTGATTTGTAGGATTGTTACCGAACGTTCTGTAGGCCAAAATCAAAACACTGGTGAACGTTCTCAAGACTACCAGACGCGAGCCTCTTCTGGGTTGCCAGATGTAATGAAGACTTAGCTAACGTTAGTTGACCTGCAGCTGCTTTAACGTTTCTCCAACCATGACCCAGCTACACATTACGGAAACAGTGAAAACAAAACATACCTCTCTAACCAACGTAACATATTTAGCTGAAGTTAGCGATGCAGATGAAGTTTAGCCTAGGCTACCTGTTGTGGAGAAATATGGCCAGCTCTGCGTCAGATTTGATAATCTTCGTTTGACGAAGACGTCACCATCTCAGGAAGCTCCTCCGATGTCCACTTAATTTGTTTCTTGTTTTAATTTTGGAAATTTGCCTGCCTCTCTTAGGCGTTCATGACTACAACTGACAGCTGTTGACAGTTGGCCTTTGCTAATTTGGCAACCCAAATAGGAGGACGCGCTAGCCCATTATTAATACACTATTTTAGAATTAATCATTCAAAACATAAACGAAAATTCCAAGAGATTCCGCCCCGTAACTCATTTTTTTTCATGGGTTTTACGGGGTTTAACGGGTTAGAGTAATGTTGTCAAATAAGCCATTACTTCAATTCATCGTGTTTCCTTACTCTGACAACATATGGTGATAATTTTTGGAATGGTTACAGTTTATTTTCCATTATTTCCTACATACTGGACCTAACTATATTTTGTTTTCCATCCAAAGTTCCATTTGGCTGTGTAAATCAACTGGATTTTTTTATATTTTCAATAAATGTATAATATAGATTTATAGTATTTTTTGATAATAAAACATCTATAAAATCAAAGAGTGGGCTAGAAATAAGCTTTGTGTACTATGTAGGGCAGTTAGCTGAGTGCAGCAGATGTGTTTTGACATGGGTAGGTCAAAAAGTGAAGGCGCATAATAGATTTATAGCATTTCTGAATAGTAAAATATTAATATAAAATCAAAGAGTGAGTTTTTGGAAAAAATAAGTTTTGTGTACTATGTAGGGCAGTTAGCTGAGTGTAGCAGATGTGTTTTGACATGGGTAGGTCAAAAGGTGAAGGCGCATAATAGATTTATAGCATTTTTGAATAGTAAAAAAATAATATAAAATCAAAGAGTGAGTTTTTAAAAAAAAAGAAGCTTTGTGTATTATGTAGGGCAGTTAGCTGAATGCAACAGATGTGTTTTGACATGGGTAGGTCGAAAGGGGAAGTCGCATAATAGATTTATAGCATTTTTCAATAGTAAAAAATGTATATAAAATCAAAGAAAGAGTTTTTGAAAAAAAATAGGCTTTGTGTACTATGTATGGCAGTTACCTGAGTGCAATAGATATGTTTTGACATGGGTAGGTCAAAAGGTCAATTCGCATAATAGATTTCTAGCATTTTTGAATAGTAAAAAATTAATATAAAATCAAAGAGTGAGTTTTTGAAAAAAAGAAGCTTTGTGTACTATGAAGGCCAGTTAGCTGAGTGCAACAGATGTGTTTTGACATGGGTAGGTCAAAAGGTGAAGGCATATAATAGATTTATAGCATTTTTGAATAGTAAAAAATTTATATAAAATCAAAGAGTAAGTTTTTGAAAAAAAGAAGCTTTGTGTACTTTGTAGGGCAGTTAACTGAGTGCAGCAGATGTGTTTTGACATGGGTTGGTCAAAAGGTCAATTCGCATAATAGATTTATAGCATTTTTGAATAGTGAAAAATTAATATAAAATCAAAGAGTGAGTTTTTGGAAAAAAGAAGCTTTGTGTACTATGTAGGGCAGTTAGCTGAGTGCAGCAGATGTGTTTTGACATGGGTAGGTCGAAAGGGGAAGCCGCATAATAGAGCATTTTTGAATAGTAAAAAATTAATATAAAATCAAAGAGTGAGTTTTTGGAAAAAATAAGCTTTGTGTACTATGTAGGGCAGTTAGCCGAGTGCAACAGATGTGTTTTGACATGGGTAGGTCAAAAGGTGAAGGCACATAATAGATTTATAGCATTTTTGAATACTAAAAAAATAATATAAAATCAAAGAAAGAGTTTTTGAAAAAAATAAGCTTTGTGTACTATGTAGGGCAGTTACCTGAGTGCAGCAGATGTGTTTTGACATGGGTAGGTCAAAAGGTAAAGGCACATAATAGATTTATAGCATTTTTGAATAGTAAAAAAATAATATAAAATCAAAGAGTGAGTTTCTGGAAAAAATAAGCATTGTGCACTATGAAGGGCAGTTAGCTGAGTGCAACAGATGTGTTTTGACATGGTTAGGTCAAAAGGTCAAGCCGCATAATAGATTTAAAGCATTTAAAGCATTTTTTTTACATTAAAAAATATTTATAAAATCAAAGAATGGATTTTTGGGAAAAAGAAGCTTTGTGTACTATATAGAGCAGTAATCCGAGTTCACCAGATGTGTTTTGACATGGGTAGGTCAAAAGGGCAAGCCGCATAATAGATTTGAAACATTTAACATTAAAAATTGTATAAAATCAAAGAGTAGGTTTTAGGGAAAAGGAAGCTTTGTGTACTAGAAAGGGCAGTAAGCCGAGTTCAGGAGATGTGTTTTAGTATGGGTAAGTCAAAAGGTGAAGCCGCATAATAGATTGAAATCTTTTATCAGCCTAAAAAATTCATAAAATCAAAACATGGGTTTTTGGACAAAAGAAGCTTTGTGTAATATAGGCAGGCCTTGTTTAAACACATTAAAGTTGGTTTGACAAAAAATTCGACCCTCGTAGTCAGTGCTAAATAGATTTTTCGAATGTGTCGAATATCCAACATCCAATATAAAACCAACTTTACCACGGTCAAAAACGATGCCCTCAAAGCTCTCTCAGGAACAGTGGCTTGCTGCACAAATGTTGCTGACTGCCTGGTCAAATGTTCTTCCTTTCTTTTAAAAAAAATCGATAGATTTTTCGGCCTCTCCTGGATGCTTCTGGTTCAGGTGCCATTGAAGTTTCGATGGTTTTAAGCATTCGTTGGAGAGGATCTCGAAACACAGAACGCATTTGGGGCATTCATGTCCATTCTTGTGTGTGACGCTAGTAAATCCATACTTTATGTATGCTGCCTCATACCTGCGAGTTTTACTAGGGCAGGAGTTCGTTTTCTGAGTTTTTGTATTTGTGGTTTCGATAGGTGGATCGTCAGGGTTTTTCCTTTTTAAAAATCTATCCATTTTGACAGCTAGCCAGCGTAAATAGCTGAGCTTGCGTCGTTACCAGGCTGCACTGACAGATTACGTTAAGGTGTTTCATAATGTCCAATCAGAAAGATTACCATTAAAAGTATAATGTTCAGATATGCAATAAATTATTATAATGCTATTTCATAACAATACTCACAATAATAGAAATATTTTATGTTTTTACTTTTTTTTTTTTGCTTTTATATTTTCATTCAACTTGCTGCAGCCCCCCCCCCCATACAAAAATGTAATATATGGCAATATATGTCAATCACATATATTATGTATATGTCAATGTATGCCTCACACATATAAGTCACATATATACACATACATGTCACATATATTTTCCCAGATATACAAATATATTACAAATATATGTCAGTTGCATATGCACATGCATATGCACATGCACATGGTAATATATGATAAGTTATGTATTTGTACGCATACTAGGGATACCAATATATTGCAAATATATGTCTATTGACATATATTTGCACTCATATTAGGTTAAATATATTGCAAAATATATGTAATGTTCTGCTATGTCACATTTATAGAAATATGTCACAATATATGTATATTTCAGAAATATAACATTGTTGATGTTCCAAAGAAAGCACACAAAATATTTGTTTAACCTTTTATTAAAGTTTATTTTTTCCACACAAACAGTGAGTAAACTCTCCAGGTAGAAACTTTTTTTCTCTGTATGGAAGTGGCACACATTGATTTGGCAGAATGCACTCAGTGTTCTCAGGGCAGCAGTCCTCACAAATCACCACCTGCAAACAGGGAACAGAGAAGATTAATATGCTGTCAACTTTACTTTACTTTCAAGAATCTTCCCCAAATCTTGTCAAAGTATTCTGTTGTAAGGATGGCTTAACACTACCCTTCACTAAAGATCCATTTAAGCCTACTAACGTTCACGTTAGCCTGCATGGTTATTAGCAGCCACTTTAAATGTAGCCTAAGTTATAGCTAGGTTAGCTAACTTACTTACACCTGATATTTCATTCAAACTAAAACTCATATTCATAACGACATCTCAGACAGGCTTGTTGTTGGATATGATGTTAACTATCATTCTAGATATTCCACATAATGGTAAAGTTAGTTAATGGAAAAGTTAACATAGTTAACATCGCTAACGTTAGCAATATTAGCTCGCTAACGTTATCGATAGCTAATTAAAAAAAAACATTAACGTTAGCTAATTCTAACATGATGGTTAGACTGTTAACAAACGGATTTGGTTAACATTACACACATTATAAAAACAATATTTTTCTAACTTATTCCCGTTTACTAAAGGCCTTCTTACCTTGGATATGATGACAGCAGAGTTTGCACAGCTTACAAAGTCAGATGCATGACAGGACAGAAAAGTGACGGTTGAAGTCACCGTGGTTGGTGTTCAAAAGTCAGTCAAGGGTGGGGGATGGGTATTGCTGTGTGCGCATGCGCATACCAAGATACTACAAGCATCCGTTATATTTAAAGTAGCTTTGGCCTCACACATTTTTGTATGCACATGGTGCAACGCAAACGCTCCACACAAAACATTGACACATAAGGCAAAAGATGCCGAGCAGCATAGTCGACACCATACCTGTGACGCCAAGACATAAACAAATATATTCACACTAAGTTCTCCATTTGGAAAATAAGTAGGCTAATGGAATCTAGTGTATGGATATGTATGCCGCCATATATGGAGACTACAAATATGTCTGCCACATATTCACACATAAAGTTCTCCATATATTTAGAAAATAAGTAGTGGAATCTAGTGTATGGATATGTATGCCACCATATATGGAGACTACATATAAGTCTGTCACATATTCACACATAAACTTCTCCATATATTTGGAAAACAAATAATTGGATCTAGTATATGAAGATATATAGCATCTTATATGGGAAATAAAACTATTTTGTATGCATGTATGGACATATAGCTTTGAATATATGTTTGACATAAATATTTGAATCACATATATGTCCATAAAAGTAAAATTATAAGTCCCTGTTATTTGACATATATGTTCATATATTGCCATATATCACATTTTTGTATGCCTGGCGGCCCCCACTTTGAAAACCACTGGCCTAGCCTACAACTTCTGTAGCGTGTGTGTGTATTCTCTCTCCTGCTCAAACAAATGGTGCGCACGTGCATATTCTGCATTAAGTTGACTTTGATAATGTGTTTTACAAACTTTACTTTACAGAAAATTGTAAATAGCCTACTGTCATGCAGTTAATAGGATACTGTGCAGAGTTGGGAAGTTATGGTAGGCCAATTTGGTGTGAATACACACACACACAGGGGAAATTCTCTCTCGTTGTTGAGTAGCCTGATGGTACGCACAGTGTGTACAGCCGCACACCTGCAGGCGCGCCTTACAGAGAATGTCTGGCTGCCGCTGTCTCTTTTTTCGAGCTCCACTTTCATATTTCCTTTATCGTCTCATGCGAAGCCATTGTTGTCTGTGATAGCATGCATTGATACGGGCAGTGACATTTTGGTAACACTCAATAAGGGGCCATAATAAATAGCAAACTAGTAATTACCTAACCCTTTGTTAATATTTGTTAATTGTTACTAACATATCTATTTGGCACAAGTTAAATAGTTTTTTATTCATTAATTAAATATTAGTTGTTTGCATAAAATCTGTATGTTAATGTTTTAGCAAATCTATTAACTAATATTGTATTAATATGTGTTAATAGTTAACTAAATGTCTTTTTGGCACTAATTAACAGTTATTTCTTGCATCATTTAAATGTTTATTTGCAAACTATATGTTAATAGAAAAGTTAATGACTTATTATTATTTAACTAATTGTTATTAAACTGTGCTTCTGCCTATCCCAATATGAACCGCTCTCCATAGGACCCTTACAATAGATAGATAGATAGATACTTTATTGATCCCCAAGAGGAAATTCAAGAAAAAAACACGGAGCTACCTTGACATGCTGCCACTGTTGTCGGCGCCGGAACCGCTTGCAATAAAGTTGGTTAAGCTTAATTAATATATTAGTAGTATATAGCTATAAGCGTGGGGCCCCTTATAATAAAGTTGGTTAAGCTTCATTCATATATTAGTAATATATAACTATCAGTATGGGGGACCCTTATAATAAAGTTGGTTAAGCTTAATTAATATATTAGTAGTATATAGCTATCAGTGTGGAGCCCCTTATAATAAAGTTGGTTAAGCTTAATTAATATATTAGTAATATATAACTATCACTATGGGGGACCCTTATAATAAAGTTGGTTAAGCTTTATTAATATATTAGTAATATATAACTAGTCAGACGGTGAACGGACTGAGACCAAAACTGGCTTATCACATTTATTTCTTTAGGAAAAGGTAAAACAAGTTGTTGAATGGGCTATATTACATGCATCATTCCTATACCATCACTACAAGGGAGACATGCAACATGGAATGTTCAGGTGCACAGAACGACAGTTTATTAATATTCTGAGACTCACTAAACACTCACAGAAGTAGACCATACGGAGGTAATGCATAAACATAATGCTAAACTAAATGTACATTCATTTCCTGCTAGACTGAATTGCACTTTCCATGCACACTAAGCTAAACTACACTGAATGCATGGAAAGTTAGCGGAGTTTACAGCTAGTCACGTTAGACTCAGTGTGTTTGAACTCGTGGTCATAATGAAAACATTAATAAACGTTCTCTAAGTTGCTAGAATTGCACCCAAATCTTAACAATACATTTAAAGTAACATAATACAGGTGGTATATCAAAGTTTTCAACTTAAACAACATTTTACAGTTACAAAATTAAAACAAAGTGGGGAGAACTTTATACAGTCAACCTACGCAATGCAAAGCATACCGCTTCTGATCGGCTATGGCAACAATACAAGGACAAAATGCAGCAGAGCTGCAGTATAGCGTTTCTCCAAAGGGGGCTCCAAAACACCAATCTCAATAAAGCTGCTTAATTACGGCGAAAATCACATACAAACACTAAACTACATTTCTAACTCTGTTATACCCTCCTCCCCTGAATTTCACCAAATTCAAGCAGCAACCAAGTAGTACTTCCAAAGGCAAAAAGTACACTACTTTCAAAGACTAGACAGCGGGTCACCGATTACAGGACAGCCAACCACAGAGGTATCCAATAAGGATGAAGTGGAAGAAGAGGAGCGCAAACTCTCACACAACCAACCACTGGCAGTAGGGTGCCTTATACACCCCACAAGACCATAAAGCCATAAACCATAAATTCCATAAATTCTCCACAAAGCTAATCAGAAAAGCTAGATAAATAATAATATGTCATTAACTTTTATATTAGCATATCGTTTGTAGATAAACATCTAACATTTAAATGATGTAAGAAATAACTGTTAATTAGTGCCAAAAATATATTTAGTTAACTACTAACATATATTAATACAATATTAGTTAATAGATTTGTTAAAACATTAACATACAGATTTTATGCAAACAACTAATATTTAATTAATGATGAAAAAACTATTAACTTGTGCCAAATAGATATTTTAGTAACAATTAACAAATATTAACAAAGGGTTAGGTAATTACTAGTTTGCTATTTATTATGGCACCTTATTATGGAGTGTTACCGACATTTTTTTCTTTTTTAAATGTCCCGCGCCGGTGCCCCCTAGTGGCCGGGGCCCGGGGCAGCAGCCCCTTTGCCCAATGCCCAAATGCGTGTGAAATAGCATGTGTCAAGTGAGGTGTGAAATAGCATGTGTCATCAGCAGTTACTGCTTGCTCATTTAGGCTACTGCTGCCATGTGCGCCCGGCCAGACAGACAATCCATATCCATCCTTGCACCCATGCTTGTTTTTTGCTGTGAGTGTGCAACATCTGGAGGAGAAAACATTCCTCCCTCTTATTGAATGCGCTTGTCAACACCGTCAATTCTTTTTTAGGTTTTGCACTGCCAACGGCTCAATGGACCTCCGCTTATTGAAAGTTATACACTTATTGAAAGTTATTGAGGCTATGGTTCTTATTTAGCATAGTTGTTCAAACTTTTGCCAACTTAAAAAAAGCTTAACTCGTGTCACGCTGTTCGCCAACAGCAGCATCCAACTTCTTTGTTTTCAAGTAGCAGGGAATTCACGCCAAACCGTCGCAACTCTGCCATCATTATGTTAAACCCGCCTACCGACTCTATACACGATGTGATTGGTCTGATCAAATTTTAATTTTTCCAGCTCGCAAGCCAACATAGAGTTGCTAGACTAGTAGCAAACAGCATAGTAACCACTTTATTTAGCATGGCAACCACCATATCTACCCTAGCAACACTCTCAATTAGCCTAGCAACCACTTTCATATTGTCAACCAACATGATTACCCTAGCAACCAGGATATCAACAGCTTTATTTAGCATAGCATCCACCATGTCTACCCTAGGTTCTATATATATATATATGCAGGGTAGGGAGGATATATATCCTGCAGGGTAGGAAGAGGTGCTCACTGTCTGCAGGGCACTGTATATGGGCTGTATTCCCATACCAGGTGATGATGCTACCTTTCAAAACAGTTGTACTGTGAGTGAGACCATCCAACTTTGTTAAAACTGATGTTCTAAGGCTTGCAACAGTAGCCCTATTGGCTGCAATATTGTAGAGCCCCCAAAGAACATTTTTCTTTTCTGGCTGACTCAACTGCAACAATGACAATTATCCTCTAAGGATCATTGCATAGAGAGGCATCCCTTTGCTATACAGATTTGAAGAAGTGGAATATAAAAGAGCAGGTGCAAACAAGGAGGATTCAAGGTGAAACCATCAGTGGCACAGTGATTTAGTAGTGTTGCCCATGGGATGGAATATGGGGTTCATGAATTTCAGCTTCACAAGGCTATGATTACTTCTAAAAGGAAACAGGCGTGATTTTGGTGAAATTCAGTTAAACCCCCCAAAACAATAATGTAGATCAATGGGATATAATTCTATGTATTATCATGTAACTATAATCTTAAATTACTAAATAATATTGTGTCAAGAAATGTAAACTATAGTCTTTAATAGTCTTGTAATGTTCTTCTTTTAATGTTCTTAAGTGTATTACGTAATCCAATACTCTGAAGCTTTCACAGAACATATCAATATGCTTTTTTCTCTTCTGGATATGAACTGCAAACATGAATGAGTCTTTCCATCTCACACTGATTTATGCAGCTTACCAGGACATGGGCTCAGTCAAATATGTACTTTTCACAGGTATTTTTTTGATTTACTTTGTCTCCCTCATAGTCAATATTTCTGTTTTGCTTTTGATTTACTTGGACATTTCTCTCCATAAGCCAATGCACATATTTTTATTTAGTTTAATTGCAAATGGGTTGATTGGAAGTACAGCTGTTTGGCCAAAGGTGATGGCCATGCTCTTAACAGATGTAAATACAGGATCGTACAAAGGCTGTCTCATTCAGGTTTTCCTAATTGGAGCCTATGGAGCATGTAATTATGCAATACTAATGGTGATGGCTTATGACAGATTTGTCTCTATATTTCAGCCTTTGCAGTACCACACCATCATGACCCCACAGAAAGTGATACAACTGTCATTTGCTGCTAACTTTGTGCCCGTTGCTTTTTTAATTGGTCAAATATGTCTGACAACACAGATTTCCCTGTGCCATGACATGATTCATAAGATTTTCTGTGATAACCTGGCTGTATTTCGTTTATCATGCACCGACAGCATTCTGAGTCTTGTAAATAATGTGTATGGAATATTTCTCCTCATTGCTTTTGGTGTTCTCCCTGTATGTGTCATATTTCTGTCATATTTCAAAATTGTGTTGTTAACACGCAAGGCTTCAACAAATGCGAGAAAAAAAGCCCTTGAAACGTGCACTCCACATTTAGTTATTTTTATCAATTTCTCTGTGGCCACATTCTTTGCTATTATATATAATCGTGTTAGTGACTTTTTACCAAAAGAGCTTAATGCATTTGTGTCCATAAATTACGTACTTTTCCCCCCACTTATGCATCCGGTTATATATGGTTTAAAAAACAAGGAAATTCAACACTGCCTTTCCAGAATGTGGACAAAGGCCATGTTTTCAGTATCTCAAAGATAGCTGTCCTCCAAGTTCAAGACATTTGCTATCTTTTGTTGTTTGTCAGGATCTTTCACACAAGATGTAGAAGTACATTTGTACTGTATGAGGAAAGTAATAGCATGTGTGGTGGTGTCACAGCCTCTCCAACATCTGGCATTTGTTATAGAATAGAATTTAGAGTGACCAGACGTCCCAAAGCAGTTGTCCCGAATCCCGAATCGTGCCCTAATTGTCCCGAAAATTATACTCAATCAGAATACTGAGTAGTTATTTTCTGATAAACATTAAAAACTGTCCGTAGAGAGGTTGAGTCGACTGCATGCAGCCCCCGATGGCAGCTAAGTGTCTGGATGCAGCCCGGCTACTTTGTTTCTTTTTGACGTTCTATAATTAGGCGCGAATATGCACTGATTTCGCGAAGCCGAGGACATTGAATGTGCAAGCAGCGCAGCAGGCAGAGCCAGCGTGTGTGCAAAAAAAAAATACGTCGGAAGTTCGGCCTAATGTCCATGTCGTTTAACACAATCTACTTAATCTAACAATTATTCTGTATTCTTACTTAATGACCCATAATTTTGGCAAAGCTTGTTATTAGCGTTAGGCTATTATCCTTATTCTGAAAGGTCTGATTTGCACTGTTACGCAGTCATTGTTTTTTTTGTTTTTTTCCCACAATGACATTTTGAGTTTATGATTTCTCTGTTGTATTTTGAGGCAGACTTGATGTTTGAATAAAAATGTGTTTTGGTACAGGTTTGAAAATTTGCTGAAAATTTGCTTTCCCGCCCCCATTCATTTCAATGGCCCATGCTAGGCTAGCTACTTCAGCCAAAAAAACATGAAATTGACCGCAGCCATCTTTACGAAAATGGCGTTTCATGGGTGTTCGTTTCCGGCACCAGCTAGAATTAGCCTATTAGATTCCACGTAACAGACGGAGACAACGTAAGGTACAACGGTATGTCGTTGATGAAGATTGGACATTCCCTCAGAGGAAAATAAGTTGTTCGGGAACGCGCTTCACCTCGTTATAAGCGCAAATTTATTTAATTGGTTGGGATAACATTTTGGGAATGGTGGTAAAGTTTGCCCTGTCTCTGAAGTCCTAGGTTATTTAATGTGATGTTCATATGTGATAATAAACGATGTGAATCAATATTGTGTCACTTTAGGCTTCACAAATAATGATCCCTAAATACTATTTGGACAGGTTGTAGGCCTATTACGCAATAGGCTATCCAACGAAAATGACTATTAATTAAGTAGACATGGTATGTAAGAAACGTGTGGATAGCTGGGATTTTTGCTGCACCCAGTGTGAATTTGCAGCTTGTTAAGCCTAGGCTACATTTGCAGGCAGACGAAATGAAGCCAACGCAAGTTAAACTTCCGATAGAAGCGCACATCCCTCGGGTATTGTGGTTCGAGCAGGCACAGAGTCTGCAACTGTTGTTGGACATTTGGCTTTTGCCTCGACTGGCAGCCTGAACATTTAAATCAAATGCATAGCCTGATCATGTCAATGTTGCAAGAAAGCAAACGAAATAAGTCATTGACATTTGTTTCGTTACTTCGTGACAGGTTATGATCCAGACGTTGCGTTCTACAGAACTACAGCCTGTGCGTTTTAAAATAGTCTTCATACACAACGCAATGAGTAGGCTAATAATTGGATATAGGTCATTTTTATGCATCTGCCAAAGTGTATGGTCATAGTCAGTTACTTTAAGGTAATTACTTGGCACCCCGCATATACGGCAAATAATAGCCTAATATGACAACATTAACATTTTTCTTTTATTTACCACAAAGTCCGGTATAATACAGCCTAACCATGTAGGCACTAAAACAAGTATCAGTAGCTTAATCCAAGTAGTTAGTTGTTTTATTTGTCGTCTTCCAGAAATGCATCCAACATGGACGCGCGAGGACGCTCGTGCCCAACACTAAACTCGTGCATGAGCTGTCATCTACCAATCAGCATGTAAAAACTGGTGCCGGAAGTTGCAACCATGTAACGCCATGTTTTCAAAAATGTCGGCGGCCAAATGCCATGCTAAGTGGCTGAAGCTAACCCTTCAAATCCTGACCCCCTGCTAATAACAGTCTCACAGTCGCTTCTACGCTATGTCACATCTATGAAACTCCCGCCCTGCGTCCTGATTGGCTGAACCATTAAATGTCGGTTGCAGAAATCACTCTCAATGGAAGAGGTCCCAGATGGATGTGAGTGAAGCTAGGTGGAGCTAAGCGGAACGAAATTCATCTGGCTAATGTCAGGTTACATCTATGTACCATAGGGGTGTAAAGGTACATGTATTCATACCGAACTGTTTAGGTACAAGATGTTCTGAAGAATCTATGGGTTGACCACCCATCTTGGGCTTGGGTGGGCAAGACACAATGATTGGGTGGGCTCTGCCTACAGCCGGCCCTGACAGCATGTTTGTTATGTTGAACATAAGTCTGCCTTTCCCCTTTGTATACACCATTCTCCTTACTCCACAAACACCTCCAGATGGAAGGGGCACTGGAGAAGGGTGGCATCACGGTAGACCCGTCTCAGAGCTCCTCTCCTGCAGGCATCGGTCACAAATACTAGGGGTCCTGCCTGTCCCCTGCCAGCAAATACCTTCATGACACATGAACCTTAATCCTAAACTCTAACTCGAATCCTAACCCTAATTCTAAAACTGATAGTTCCGGTCCTTGACTGTGATTGGCTGAATCACGTTCGATGCCATTGTAAAATGCAGCTTAAACATACACCTTGACCACATTTCGTTCAATATTACTGCGCTACCATAACTTGATACAAAAGTTAGGGTAGCTGAATCTCGACGTTGCTTGGCAACCATTCAGATGGAGGAAATATATTTCTTGGCGGAAGAATGATTATCTAGGACTAACTCGTTATATATTTCTAGTGGCTGTGCCTTTACTTTATGAAACTTTGCCAGGTATTTATAGTAACAGTTTTAGAAAAGCAATAAGCCACTCAAGTCCGTAGGTTACACTGATTCTACAACAGCTAAGAGGGGTTTTAGGCACTCGGCTAGCGCGTCGTGCCTAACAATGCCCCTTAGCTGTTGTAGAATCAGTGTAACCTACGGCCTCTCAGGGCTTATGCTTAATCCTAACCCTAACTCCAACCCTAATCCTAACCCAAAAACCCATTGAACCCTTGACATCTTCTCCAGTCATAGACGTGGTCCCTAAACAGAGACCCGTCATAGCACAGATCATTGGACCAGAGGCGATTTCTCCTTTGGATTTATCAGACCTCGAACTTGATGCCCCTCTGCCTCTTTCCAACTTGGCAACTGTTACATCCCCTGAACCTACTGTGACTGACCATATAGAACAGACTACTGACGAGTCTTTAAGACCTGGAATGGTGAAGGCCGCCTCTGTGCAAGCGGCAGTCTCTCCTTCTCCTCTAGTAATGAATCCTGTGCCCCCGAAAACTGTTAAAAACAGACTATCTTGTAGTAAGAGAAAAAGCAATTTTATAATGTCCTTCCTTCTTCCTCTATAGATGCTAGTGGGGGAGAGTACTCTGGACGGAGACCTACTGCAATACAGGGTTTGGATAATGGGACTAGGATGATTGAGCCACAAACAAAGGTCATTAATGACACCACAATCAGAGGCCAATCTGAGTCCACTTCCTTACCTCTAAGCACGGGTCTTTGTCCTCCTGAGACCTCTCCTTTGTTCTATCCTACTAGACACATGAAGGGTCGGGATTGGGCCTTAACCATTAGGAAACCTATAGTAATTTTTGGAGACTCCAATTTGAGCCGGATACCATCGTTCCAAAATTCCAGTATACAAATAGATAGCTTCCCGGGGGCGGCTTTCCATCACCTTACGGAACTAGTCAAACCGCTTGGTTTACACGATCAGGTTGAGGTGGTTATCATCTCGGCAGGTATCATCAATTGTACCAACTTGAATGAACCATTAACCACTTGGAAGCAATTTTTAGAGCTTTATCGGACCTGCACTGCTAGGTTTCCAAATGCTTTAGTTTATGTTGCCCAGATTACCTACTCCCGATTATTGGATGTCAGCTCCATCGAACGCATTTGTGAGTTCAACCGTAGAGTGGAGAAGAAGGATAAGTACTTCTTACCCACTTTAGATAGTCAACAGTTTTATGTTAACTCCCAGGATAGGATTCACTGGCATAAAAAGACAGCTGAGAGGATGCTTCACCTTTGGCTTCAACATTTAAACTGCACAGGGGGACTAGGTGCCCTACAGCCCCAGTAGTTGTTAACAATATTATGAATTTATCACTTCATTTTGTCTTAAATCAGTCAGAAATTGAAGTGCTTAGCAAGGGCCTCAGTTTCATTCCTACGCCCCTACATTTAGACAAGAATAGACTTCGCAAAGACCTTCACACCTATCACAGAAGACTCAAATTATTGGATTTTTTTGATTATAATAACTCTGGTGAAATCTGACCCTTTCAAAATCCCTCTAGTTGGGAACCCCCAGAAAACCAAATCTCAGATGACATTATACAACTCTGTCAAAAAGATTTGGTCCTGGTCGAGCGGACTGGTCTTGGCTCCAGGGATCCCCCCGTTAGCAACCTCACCTCAGTACAGCGGTCAGCCCTTAGTCAATTACAACAAAATGAACTTTTAGTGATGAAGCCAGCGGATAAGGGCTCGTTGATAGTCATTATGGACCGGGCTCAGTACTTGCGCGAAGCAGAGAGGCAGTTATCCAGAACAGAGCATTACATCCCCCTTGAACAACCGATCCAGATGACCACCCGGGAGCTCCAGGAGCCCATTCTGGATCGCCTTAAGAGCCAGGGCTTAATTACCGAACGCCAGAGGAGATTTTTGGTGGGTCCGGATGAACCCCGGGTTAGATTGTTCTATTTACTGCCCAAGGTCCATAAAAAGCTAGACACCTGGCCTCTTCCAGGGATACCACCGGGACGTCCGATCGTTAGTGACTGCGGGTCAGAGTCATACCATATAGCACAATATATAGAATTTTTTCTTAACCCTATTTCACAACGTCATTCAAGTTATGTTAAAGACACTTATGACTTTGTGGCAAAGATTAGGGACTTGGTTATACCGCAGAATACCATTTTGTTTACCATTGACATTACATCACTATACACCAACATTGATACAGAACTGGGCTTGATAGCTGTGCAGGAGGCCTTTAGGAAATATCCTGATCCTGACCGGCCAGATGGAGAGGTGCTGGAATTGTTACGATTGGGTCTCACTAGAAATGATTTTTGTTTTAATGGTAAGCATTACTTACAGATACATGGCACAGCTATGGGGAAGACGTTTGCTCCCTCGTATGCAAATATTTACATGGCATCTTGGGAGGAGACGGCCTTCCCCAAGTGCAGCTTCCTACCAGATATGTACTTTGGTTCTTTAGCTTTATTCATGCTGTAAAACCAGACACACACAAGCAAACATACAGAGCACATACAATAAATACACAACGACAACACAATAGCAGCATGAAGGGGTGAACCCTAGTAAGCAAAGAATGCTTGTAGTGGGCACCCATGGACCCCCACCCCACCCCACCCCTAAACACACTCATATACACTTACTCACACACTCTAACAGAGACACAGTCCCTTATCTCCCATAAAACAGCTTAAAGGAATCAAACACAAACATATTTTATACTAGCACTCATAAAACATAGCAGTCACACAATAGAATAATCTCATCCCTGTCATAAGTTAAGAGACATAATAGACATAATAATGTACTTGGACCCATAAGTCACAGCAGTCACACAACAGTCACTACGTCATAAGATGACAGCAGTTTTAATTTAACATTTTTTTTGAAGACCAAATAGGACTGAGACATTTTTATGAAACCTTCAAGCATGTTCCACACCTGGGGTCCCCTAGAAACAATACTCTGGCTAGTGCTCTTCAATTTCCTTACTTTACCGGAAATTATGTGTTTATTCCTGGTATAATGAGTGTGCTGCGGATAAGAGATTGGCACTAGATCACCTAGGCGGCTATTCATTTTGGTTACCACCTGGTACATGGTACAGGCATTGTGATATGTGTTAATGTCCGTGAGTTTGAGGAGTCCAAGTTTGTGGAACAGAGGTGCTGTTGGTGCATTGTACTTTGACCACGTTATGGAGCGTATAATTTTTTTCTGGAGGGACTGTAGTTTTATGAGATAGCTAGAGTATGTGTTGCACCAGATAATGTTGCAGTAGTTGATGTGGGGTTCAAACAGAGTTTTATAGAGTGTAAGAAGAGCAGGAAGTGGAAGGAAGTGTCTAATTTTAAAAAATAAACCAACATATTTTGAAAGTTTGCTTACTAGATTATCAATGTGACTTCTAAAGTTGATAAATTCATCTATTTCTACCCCCAAGAACTTAGTTGATGTTACTCTTTCAATGATATGGCCATTGATAGAGATACAGGTGTTTTCCACATTTGCTTTATTTTTTATGGAGCGAAATATTATGTAGTTTGTTTTATTAACATTTAATGATAATTTGTTGCACTTTAACCAGGTGTCAACATTCAACAACTCCCTGTTAGCAGTCTCCTGTAAGACACTAAGATTTTTATGGGAGAAGATCAAGTTAGTGTCATCTGCAAATAATACTTTATGAAAGGCCTCGGAGGTATAGACAATGTCATTAATGTAAATAATGAACAAAAGAGGCCCAAGGATAGATCCCTGGGGTACTCCGAAAGTGATGTGTTTTTGTACAGACCTTTGATCATTGACACATACAAATTGTTCTCTATTTTGGAGATAGCTTTTGAACCATCTCAGTGCTGTGCCTCTAATTCCATAATGCTGCAGTTTGTAAAGTAAAATATTAAAATCAATAGTATCAAATGCTTTTGACAGATCCAGAAATATGCCAATAGCGTGTTGATTATGGTCAATGGCCTGGCTGATGTATTCTGTTAGGTCTAAGATAGCCATGCAGGTAGTGCTTTGCTTCTTGAAGCCGTACTGAGCAGGGACAAGTATGTTATATTTATCTAGGAAGCTACTCAATCTTTTGTGCACTACCTTCTCAAATACCTTTGACAAGGTGGGCAGAATTGATATTGGTCTGTAATTGCCAATATCATTCTTATCACCTGACTTATATATTGCCATGATTCTAGCTATTTTGGTTTGTTTTGGAACTATCCCATGAAACAGGGAGAGATTTACACAATGAGCTAGAGGCTCAGCAATGTGAGTCATGATGCCCTTAAGAATGACGCTACTAATTTCATCAACACCTGATGTTCTGGAGCTTTTCATACTCCCAATGATTGCACAGATTTCATGTGAATCGGTTGGTCGCATAAAAAGTGAATTAGGAAACTCCCCATGTAAATACTGGGTAAAAGATGCTCCTCTGGGTGGAATAATGGTTCTAGCTAGGTTTTCCCCAGTACATACAAAGTGGTTATTAAAGTGATTTGCTAGATCGTCATCAGCTGATCCACAGCTATCAGTGTCAGGGAGAACCAAGTGTTTTTGGCCCCTTCCAAGGGCACTATTAAGAATCTGCCACATTTTCTTGGAATCCCCCTGTGATATTTTAAGGCAATCTGTGTAGTGATCCCTTTTACTTTTTCTGATTATATGTGTGAGTTTGTTCCTAAATTTTGTGTAAATTTCCTTGTTTGTGTCATTAGGGTTTTTTAAGTATTGTTTGTAGAGTTTATTTTTATGACTAATGGATTTCAGGATGCCTGATGTCAGCCATGGTTTATGGGCTTTAGTGCTGCTTACAACCACTTTTTCAGGGATGGTACGATGGATGGAATCTGTTATAGTATCTACAAGGGCATTATATGCAGCATCAGGACCACTGCAATGATAGATGGAGTTCCAGTTTTTATATTGTAGGTTATCATAGGCGTGCATACATAGACCCTAGGTGGTGCTACAGCACTAGGAAGTTTGCCCTTTATCAATGAAAATGCCCTTTTGAAACTTTTTTTTTATTATTAATATTATTAAGATTTTACTGAGGTCGGTTTTGAAATGATCTTTTGAAAACCTGAGCCATTAAAAACGACTGAAACAATGCCCCGAAATGAGCCACCTCATTGCGCACGCACACCCGACCTATCTCTCTTCCTTTGTCACGTGAACTCGCGCGGTCGCGCGCAGGGCACGTAAGCGTCTTCAGATAGCAGGCATGGTCGCTGACAGGCTGCTTCTCCCGTGCCCCATCAGCCAGGTAACATACAGATCAAGCAAAATCTTACAGTTTGCCCTCTAAGCCCAACATGTAATAATTTTGTTGTGCAGTAAAATGTCTCATTCAGCACCAAACAAGCATTTTTGCCGACTGGTCACTTGATAAACTAGTTAGATGAAGCTAGATAAAGTTTTACGCTGTAGCCAAATCAATGACAGATAACGTGACGACCACATACAAATAATTTCGGTAGATTTTGCAAATGTATGTGTTAAAAAGAAAGTTTTCTGTTGTAGGCCTATATGTTTTGTTAGGCAACAATTCATTTGTGACAGAAGAAACGGGAAGTTCCCCATTAATGCCCATCTGCATTCATGTAATGTCAGTCAGTAGCCCACTATAACTCCTCGTAATGTTTGGTCTCTTTATTGTCTTACAGATCAAGTAAAATCGTACAGTTTGCCCTCTAAGCCCAACGTGTAATCATTTTATTGTGCAGTAAAATGTCTCATACACTACAGCATCAAACAACTAAGCATTTTTAGCCGACTGGTCACCTGATAAAGTTTTACGCTGTAGCCCAAGTCAATGACAGATAACGTGAGGACGACCACATAGGCTACAAATAATTTCGGTAGAGTTTGCAATTGCAAATCTATGTGTTAAGACGAACGTTTTCTGTTGTATAGGTTTTGTTAGGCAACATAAATTAACACATTTTGGTCTCTTTGTTGTCTTAATTGTATATTGATTTACTAATTGCAGCACAAGTCAAATTTCATTCAACATGTGCGTGTAATTTTTTTTTATAATTAAGTATTTCACGTGAGCTAAAAAGTGCCCCCTCCCCCCCTCCTGAGCACCTGCCCCCCAAAATGTCTGTGCACGCCACTGTAGGTTATGGCACAAATTTTGCATTGTTTTATCATTTATGATTTTAACTCTTATTTTCTGTTTTGAAGTCAAGTGTTTTACTACTCGGTCAATAGATAGCAGTATGGGGAAATGATCAGAGAGGTCAGATATAATTATCCCAGATCTCAGACTGGCATTTGGTATGTTAGTGACTATATTGTCAATGATAGTTTTTGTATATTGTGGTCACCCTTGTATAGGTGTTCATTGTAGGAAAAAAAGAATATGAATGTAGAGTATTAATGAAATCAATTTTTTCCATGTCATTTTTTGCTATGTCAATATTGTAGTCGCCCAGGATAATACATTCCTTTTTGTTGGTGTTAAGGGTAAACAAAAGTTCATCTAACTTCATCCTGAATAAGTTGAAGTCTGAGTGTGGTGGGCGGTAGACCACTCCAATTACATAATTTATGACATTGCTGGTTTTTAACTCAAGAAATAAGGAATCGGACTGACCATCATCAATCTTAAGATCTTCACACACACGAGCATTGAGTTTAGATTTCACATACAAACATACACCCCCTCCTATTCTATCTGGTCTATTTTTGTTAAAAAGCTGGTATCCCTCAATATTTAGAGAATCTAGATGTGATCTCTCATTTAGCCAAGTCTCACTACAGCCCACCACATCAAAGCCATGTTTGGTGGTAGGTAGGAGGGAGACTAAGTCATCGTGGTGTTTTTGCAAACTTCTAACATTTAGATGGAGAAGAGAAAAGTTATTATTGTTGGGAATACATTTTACCTGGTCAGGAGAATAACTTGAACACTGTAATCTATTATTATAGTCAACATACAGTTGACTATCACAGTTTTTGATCAGGTGTTCAATAGCCATAGATATGCAGACACAGATGTATGCCTACTCAAATATGAGGTCCTGAAAATACAAACTCTCTTCAATGGTATATAGTGTCTTAAACAAGTTGCTCATTCTTTTTGACCAGGGGCAACACCCCCAGGATAGACTGTTCAAATGGTAATGTGCAGCACTTCTCATTCTGGATGACTTTGACTGTTGAGCTGTTTTTCTCTGGTGGACTCAAAGCCATCCCTGGTGCTGCACCTACTCCAGATGGACACAAGGCGCCTTGGTGTTGATTTGACAGTCGTTGGTTTGGTTCCTGGTCCTTTATATCCACTGAATCTGCATCAATCGTATCTGCCCTTCTCTTTGCTGGTGAACTGATGCTTGATTCAGAGCTAAGTGATCCAATATCTCTTGCTCTCTTTACTTTAGATACCTTGATGATGTGTGGGGTCTCTGGAGCCATGGTTTGACTGCTTTTCAGGACTTTGTAGAGGTTCTTAATACACACCATCCTTCTATTAAGGTTACTAGCAATGTTCAGACCGAGCTATTGGAATTTTTGGATACTGAGGTTTTTATGGTTGAGGATGGGGGCGAGGGGAGGAGAAAATTGGCCACCCGTGTATTCTTTAAAAGTACTGATACACATGCCCTCTTACATAAATCATCATTCCATCCTAAACATACTTTTCGGGGTATTATAAAATCCCAGATTATACGCTTTAGAAGGATCTGTTCCTTGGAGGAGGATGTTGAAAAGGCCACTAGAACGCTCTTTGCTGCGCTTCGTCCCCGTGGGTATAGCAGGAGATTCTTGAGGGGTATCAAGTCTGAGGTTAGGCGTTCCTTTGATCGGTACCAGGAGGTGCGTAGAGATTTTTCTGGGCAGACCACCTTAATTCCTTTTGTTCACACCTTTCATACACAGTTGTCTGGGGTGAACAGAGCCTTAAAAAATCACTTTAATCAAGTACAACACCAAGTTCCTGAACTCAAAGACTTCCGCCTGGTCTCTGCATATAGGAGAAACAGGAACTTACAAGACATGTTAGTTCATACACGTTTTGACCGTCCACAGCGGGAAAATGGGCCTTTTCTGTTCCCACATTACATAGTTAACTCCCTCACAGGTAAGGGTGCACCAATTGTTAGACGCCTTGAACCTGACTCTGTAAATCTGGTCTATGCCGTTAAATGCATGACTTGTGGTGCCCTATACATTGGTGAAACCAAACATTCCATGAAAATACGAGTCAGACAACACCTTTACTACATCCGTAAGAACAAGGATAGGTGCGTTTACAACCATTTTCAAATTCATTCCATTGATCAGCTTAGAATCATGGGCCTCCAATCAGACCATTCCTGGACCAAGCAACATAGACTGAATGTTGAACGTAGGTGGATGTTAAAACTTAACACAATTGAACCGTGGGGCTTAAATGAAAAATGGTAATTTACGCCTCATGTAATTACTAGTGTATGACTAGTGTATTACCGTATTAAGATCATGTTATTACTGCGTAATTACTAGTGTATTACCTTATTGGGATCATACTATTACTGTGTAATTACTAGTGTATTACTAGTTTATTACCTTATTAGGATCTTACTATTACTGTGTTATTACCATCATTTGAACCTCCTTATTCTGCCTGCTCCTTTCCAGGATTGTTACCAATAAAGCGAACCTGTGGCTGTGTCTTCCTTGTCCTTGTTGATTGTTGTCTAGGGTTCTAGAACATCTTTTTGACGTTCCAGTGTTTAATACTAGTATGGGTTTAAACAAAGTGATGTCTTGACTTTTATGGAGACCATGTTAGTTTTACCTGGGAAACTTAGACCAAGATGATCAACACATAGACTACAAAATCTTACTGTACAAAAACCCTCAAAAAAACTTCTAAAGTGAGAAAATTGTAGTCTTATTTTTTTTCTCTCACAAAAAAAAAAAAAAAAATTACAAAGTCTACTCTTGTAGAATGTCATAGGTATACAATGGGTTAAAAAAAGTGTGTTTGCAGATTTTGGGGTGTCTGTATGCCTTTTTGGTCAATTAGGATGGGTCTATATAGTACTAGAATTTAAAAACCAGGATTTTCCTGTTGGAACACCTCATTAGTTCTAATTTTTTAATTTTTTTCAATTTCTTTTGTTTTTTGCTATTAATTATGTGTGTTATAGATTACTTTTTTCTCAGGAAACTGCCTTATACTCAACAGTATAGAGGAAGAGTGCCGACCAGACACCCGGGAGTCCTGGGTTCAATTCCTGGCTCTGCCCCCCCCCCCCCTTTTTTTTCCCCTTCTCCATTTGTGTGTAATTTATGGTTTAGTCTAAATCATATCAAAACCATATCCTAACCCTAACCTCAGTGATAAGTATAAATCATATCATAACCCTTACCTTAACCCAAACCCTGACCCTAACCTCAGTGATAAGTATAAACCATATCATAACCCTAACCTTAACCCAAACCCTGACCCTAACCTCAGTGATAAGTATAAATCATATCATAACCCTAACCTTAACCTCTGTGACAAATCCAACTGGGATTCTAAAATGAGCATCTGCTCAATAGCTCAGGGGTAAACCTGGGGTATGCCACGCTGAGGACCAGGGTTCAATTCCCACCCTTTTGTTTCTTACCTTCCCTTCCCCCCTTTTTCTTTATAGGTTGTCTTTTCTTGACCATATCCAAAAGCACAGGTGGCAGAGTGCATGAGCTGGGGGTTACCACCCAGGAGTCCCGGGTTCGATCCTTGGCAGGCACGAAGCCACATTTCCTACTCCCTTACCACAAGTTGCCTGTACCTTCTCTATATTCTAATCCTAATCCTAACCCAAAAACCGAATGACACTTAATGACAGAAGCGTTATGTCATAAATGTTTATGACTTGTTTATGACACGTTCATGACAGTGTCATGTCACTCTTATGTCGATACCGTCAAGTAAAGTGTAACCATTATTTCTTACATACTGCATAACACTGAGTCCATCAGTTGATCACGTTACACTATTTATGCGACTAGTGGTAGTCATCTTGTGTCCAGATGTTATGCCAACCTTTGGACATATTGGAACGTCTGATTGAGCATATCTCCCTGTTAGCCAAGGTATACAAAAACTTTTCTCCGTACACCACCTGCAGATCACGTTTCACAACTGCCAAAGCAGAAGTGGGGCTGTGGCCAATTTCGAACAGTCCTGTGAAGGTTTGTTGTACACTTTTCCCCCACATCTCGGTGACGGACAGCGTCCACAACATAGAGATTGTGATTGGTGATTCACAATGCGAACCTCATACGGGTCCTTAAATTGTTGTTCAATAAACTTTCTTTTAGAAGAGCTGTAGTCCTTTTTCCTTACGCTATCCTGCATTTTCAGATAATAAAACAAAACTCGCGATAACCCGTTTCAAAATAAAAGTCAACCCCTTCTTACACATAAAAATAAAAGGCCTATTCATTCACAAACTAATAGTTAAACAAATATTATAATAAAGGCAAAATAGAAAGTATAAACAGATACATTTCTTAAATATAGAACCTTAAGGCGAGACACGGCAGGTGAAAACATCGTTTTTTCATGCACTGGTCAATTTTCGAGATTTTGAGCTAGTCTGTTACCTTAGCATGTATTCTATCACACTACTACAACAAAAAAGTCCGATTTACACATTTAGGTGTTTATTTCATTATATTGTGTCTACTCGCGCCTGTATATTTATCCTAAATTCAGCAAAAGTTAGCATTCTAACCTTGCATGCACTCCCGCGACTGTGACCCAAACATATCCTGTGTAGTACCGTTGGAAAGCTCTGTTTTTCCTGTATCACGCTATGTGTTCCATATATGGACACTTCCTTTGTATCAGCAACCAATCGCGAAAGTTCAAAGACGAGTCTAGGCTGAGAACGGAATCTCATTGGGTCTTTCAAGGCTGTTTTCTCAAAACGAGCTCCCACTCTGAGCAAGGAAACTCCACTTCAGAAGCACTTACATACACCAAACTTTCTAGACTTATGCCTAACTATATTTCGAAGATATTTACAGAGGGGTTTGTTGATATATTATTCCTAGCCTGACTTACATGACATTTTATGCCTAAAAACATGGCAAAAATCGATTTTTTATGGCTATTGACATTATATTCTGATTTACAGGATAACTAAAGTAGATATTCATTAATCCCTCTGTAATTTTTTCAACATCTATTATCTGAACACAATGAAAACATAATTTTGAACCTGGCTGTATCCAATGCTCAGGTTTCTTGTTTTAAAATGTATGCAAATTAGCGCATATTTAATGAGATAATGCCTAATTTGCATATGTAAACATTATATTACAGAAAACTTGTAATACATTCTCATATTAATGTAAGTAATCAACTGGGTAAGTTTCATAATGATATCTGCTTGTTAAAATTTTTACCCTATTCACCTGTAGTGTCTCGCCTTAATGGGGTCATTTACAATAACACTTCCAATACTTCTAAGACACAATAACATCATGAACTTCACATCATTAAACTCACATGCTTATTTGCACCAGATTATTACACCGAGTGCACAACTGAAGCATTGTGTTCATAAAACAGTTTAAGATCTAATGGTCTGGTCTAATTTTTTCAAAAATGTGTGCTGCTATCACTTCTGGTGTACCCAGTTCCATCAATTATAGTCGAAGCTAATTGTTGTTGTACGCTCTGTGAACTGAATGCTTCAGTTGCACTCCCATTGTACCCCAGCTGTAGTGTTTGCAACTTGTCATAACTATGAGGATGAGATCTGTGGTGATAAAATGTCACTGATTGTACCTCTCTGTGAGGGCAGTTTAGATATCTCATTCCTGTAGCATTTCTCGGTGAGGGCAGTTTAGATAACACGTTTTGATATCTCATTCCTGTAGCATTCACTGTGTTCATTCGTGGAAATCAAAACATGATATAGGTCCCTAAGGTGGAGGTTAAGGTATAAATGAGCTATCGACAGTATCTGTATCTAGTGCTTGTGTTCACAGAATAACAAAAAGTAGCCAGAGTATACAGCTGTAAGCTGTTCAAACATTGTGAATATACTTTTAATCAATACACTTTAATGTATAATACTAAATATGATATTTTATTTGGTATATGTTTGTAGGTGGATGTATTTAAATGCTTCATGATGTTAAATGTGCTGTAGCATTACATTACATGTGAAATATGCCTGAAATTATGGGAAACATCTCTACTTTTAAATTCTTTATTCTTTCTGGGCTGCAGGACTCAGGAGTTTACAAGCCTCTGTACTTCTGTTTGGTGTTTGTCCTTTACACCCTCATTATTATAGTCAACTTAACATTGATCTTTATTGTGACAGTGGATAAAAGTCTCCATGAGCCCATGTACATTTTCATCTGCAATCTGTCTGCAAATGGACTTTTCGGGACTGTTGGTTTTTACCCTAAATTTTTGCTGGACTTGCAATCTGACATTCACACAATAGCCCACAGTTGGTGCATGATTCAAACGTATGTTATTTATAGCTCTGGATTAAGTGAAATTACAGTTTTAACAGTGATGTCATACGACCGCTATGTGGCAATTTGCAGACCACTGCAATACCACAACATTATGTCTCCACATGTTGTGTTGAAGTTGCTTATATTAGCCTGGTCTTCTAATCTTTTGGCAACAGCAATAGTTATTCTCCTGACTTCTAGAATACCCATTTGTGGATCTCACATCCATAAACTATTCTGTGACAATCCTTCAATGTTAATGCTGGGGTGTCATCGAGCAATAGCCAACCGGGTATGGAGTATGTTAGTTATTTCAGTATATCTTCTACAGTTTGTTTTCATTTTAATTTCTTATGCTCATATTGTCAAGGTTTGTATATCATCTAGTGAGGGTAGAGCAAAGTTCAGTAAAACTTGTGTGCCTCATATTGTGGTCATGGTCATATATAGTGTGACTGGATTGTTTGATGTATTTTACAGCTGGGATGGTTCAGTAAATCTTCCAACTGGTGTGCGTAATGCATTGTCTATACAATTTCTGATTTTTCCTCCACTACTGAACCCAATAATTTATGGCCTACAACTTCCACAGATACGTGGAAAAGTACTATGCAGACAACGTTGTAAACACATGTGTTATCTTAGAAACAATGGATGATTAATCATTGTTTGATAAACCCTGACCTCTTGTTCTGAAATTAGATGTTGAAGTACAGACTGTGACCCCAACTGATAAATATAGTTTCTTCACTTAATCATGATTTGAGGTCAGTTAAATACTTTGGACATTGGACAACAGAGATTATAAAATGTAGAGCTTACATAATGTATTGTTGACAAATTTAACTGTATTGACTGTCCATTGAATATAGGAAGACATAAAATGACCTTTTGTATTATGTGCTTTGTTGATATATTTAAGATGTAGTTTGTTATAAAATAAATCCTTTTTTCTGTGTGGCTGGGAGGGTAGCTATTATTTCTGTATATCAGGACACCTATGAAGTAGATCTGGTGAAAAAGTTTATTCGCCGGTCCATATCAGTCAGCAATCAAAGAAAGTACATTGGCTGTTGTTGGCTTCTTTATAAACTAAACTGCATGTTTCCCTCGCTTGCTATAAATGCATGACTATCACCTACTATCGGTGTCCCAATATACAGAATTAATGAAACCACTTTGCGTTTTGGAGGTCTTTACCTCCGCCTCATTCATTAAAGGTACACTATGCAAGATTTCACCTTAATATAACCTTTACAAAGGTTACAAAGGTAGGTTGTCTTCTACACAATGATAATAAAAATGGAATACATATTTTATTTGGTAATGAGGGTCAGCAACATGTCATAAGTCTAGAAAATTCATAACTACATAAATAACAAGAATTAATATAACTTATCTGTCAATATATTTAAAAACAACAACAGCATAACCATAACAACAAGAATGCTGTTACAATTATATAAAAAAAAACATCAGACACATTCAAACAACTACAACTTTACATCTATACTATATCCAACTACGTTCCCATTCTTTATTATGTTTAGGCTACTTCAGCCTCAGATTTTAGCGCGCAAAATAGCATACATTTAATGGTCATAATAATATGATTAAAAGCGGACAAAAATGCAATCAAGTTATGAAACAAGACGTTGCCAGAATTGTTTGGCATTATCTTTGCTAAGTGAAGGCTATATTTTATTAGGCCTATGAGGTAAAAGCAGAGAAAAGGAACATGTGGTTTAGTCTGTGCTGCATCAAAATCTAAGCCTAGACTTATGTTATTTAAGCCTACACATTTCCTCACTTTCTTACCATTAAACGTCTTTTTAAGTGACATACTGTAGACATAAACATAAAAGGTGCAACAATCTAATCTTAAGTAATTATTATTTATGTCTGTGTGTGGTTTATAGCCTACTTGGGATGCTTTCTATTTTCGTATTGATGTGAATTAATGTGTAGATCCGAAGTTTAAATGGTGGGCCTATAGCTGTGACGTCCAGTCACCTGACATCACCATCAAATTAGAGGATATTTCAGAACTATTAACATGGCCAGCTCCCCTTACGAGCATCTTAAGAGCTACGTTCACGCTACGAGCATGTTCGGGAAACAGTCGGGAAAACCAAACGAACGATCGTAAGATAAATCGTAGAAAACCCTCGTAAGTGCGTGTCTCCGTCGTTATCGGGAAACGGGGCCCTGGCCATGACTAATGTAATGGCCCAACTCGAGGGGCGGCACCAAGTTTGCATTTAAAAATCTCACTGCACCCAATTGGATAACACTACGACTAATGTTTACTGACTGATTCCGGACTTCGATGCAATTGGATAACACTATGACCAATGTTTACTGACTGATTCATTGCAGCGCTGTCGTCATCTATTTAGCTTGCCTCTGGCCCGTCTATATCAGATACACCGATGTGATTGGTTCCTTGCTATGCAAGGAGTAAAAGTAACGTGCATCATTACTCATTGCCAGAGTGTCTCGCAGAGACGATTCAAATTGTGCTCTCGTGAGAACTCTGGATTTCAAGGGTACATGTCTGATGGAACCATCCTTCACACTTCACCCACTCCTCCATCTTTGGATCTTCTGCAACTCTAATAGGCCTACTTCCTTTTGCTTCCCCCAATCCACAAGGAGCTCTGATACAATCCACCCATTGTCTGACACCCGCAGAATGGTGTTTGGGGGCATGTTGTACAGTCTTTGACTTTTAGTCCAGCAACATTAAATGAGACAAGGGCTGGGGTGATATCAGCCTTTTTCCCAGATATGATGTCTATACAGGCCATACCCTTCTCTGCAACTACTTTGGAATACAATAAATTGTCCGGTACCCCAGTCTCATCTAGATTCTCGGTGTGACTTTGGACATCCTTAATTCCCAAATCTGTGAGAAGGCTCTCATAGATTTCAAACCACTTCTGAACAGTTATTTTGTTTATGCATGCTGATAGGGCCTCAGGCTTTCTCAATCCAATATCTGCACGTCTTCAGATGAAATGACCTCTGTAACCTTCTCTACATTTGTGCTCAGACCTGGTGGCCACAACCTGTACTGTACATGACCTTGGCAGGATGCATGCTTCTGTAACCCCCTCTCACGCCCAAGTGCCGCTTTCCAGTTGTTAAAACCTCGTATGGTAAAAACACCCTTATCATTGGCAAGGGCATATTCCGACATGGGAAACAGAAGCATGCATCCCGCTGAACAGAGTATTCTAGTCATGGTTGTGTACGATACTAGGCAAGATTGAATTAATGCATTATAGACCAAATCAGGGATGTAGTGGTAAAATAAGAGGTGGGTAAACTATGAATCCTGTGATCACGGTGAGATGGACAGTGCCATGCGGTATCAGATTTAAAAAAAAAAGGCATTCAGAACATATTTGATGATGGTGGAGGTTATTGTCCAATGTTTATAACAATACCAGTGGTATCAAATGGTTCCTAGAGTATTAATGAGTGTACATATTGTGAATGTAGATAATACAGTGTGATTTTTGGATGTTCAAAGTTGCAATTGGTGAATAAACTCTTTTGAGAGGTGGATAAACTCTAATAAGAGGTGGATAAACTCTATTTTTGAAATTTCAGAGTTGGATAAACTATGTTTACTTGCGTTTAGCCTCCACTATATCCCTGGACCAAATGCACGCTTTAGAACCCTGCACTCGCCAGAACTCAAACCTTAGGCTCGAGATGCTAGTAGTCATGCTAAAACCCCAGGAAGCTAGTGTGGCAAATGGTAAGTTAGTTCTCTATTTACGAATTGTCGACTACGCCATCTGAGGCCCTGCCCCTCAGAATCTTCAATGAATTGGACTACAATCTGTTACCTGAAGCCCAACCAGGCAACACAGGTTTGTGATCACAGGAAAACCAGAGGCGTGGTTCCAAAAAAAACTGTCTTTATTAACAAATATTTGAAAACATACAGGGAGTGGGTTCTCTCCACATAGTCAGTAAACTCCTTTGCCACCAAGGCACTGACACAAGTGGCCTACAAGGCCTGGACATACATGTATACACACACGCACACAGTCATACACACCCACGCGCACACAGACCAAAATGTGCTCATCAGATTAATGGCTGAAGAAAGATGGGGAAAGCCAGGGACAGGACTGAAGCTTACCCGGGGCTGGGGAGTATATCAGAAGAGAGGGTCTAAGGCACACCACACGTGAACATGTCAAACCAAATGCTCAGATGCACCACAGCAGGAAAAGTGAAGGGACGCCACCACCTTGAGATAGCCCACCACCCCAGTTGGCCTGCAGCTCCTGTCTCGCAAGAGAGAAAGATCACTGAATGAGCCACTAATCATAACCTCCTGGGAACCAAGAAAAAAAAGTGTCCAACAATGTCTTTTTTTGTGTGATTTCCTTTCTATTTAGGATTAAAAAAAAATCTTACAATTTTTATTTTTTTAAATTTATTTTTATTTTAAATTTTATAGCATGTCCCCTGTGGTGGACAAAAGGACCGTTTTACTATGAAAAGGTAGCCATGAAAATAGACAAAAATGGACAAATTATGCTTTTAGTGGTATTAAATTAAGGGTAAACTTAACCAAATGTAAGGGGAAATGTTATTTATCCTTCTAGACTACTTTATTTGCCTTTTTGGACAGTTGTATTTCTTTTTTCTGGATTGTTCATTTCATTTTCATGTTTTTCTTTCATCTGCGATAATTCATTTTTTAGTCTTACTCTTCCTCGCTATCTTCTTGAGGCACAGGTTCATAGTCCTCATCTCTGTTTCACTCACTCATCACCTGAGAGCTCCAAATCTGATCCCCCCTCATTCATCCTATACAAATGATCTCCTAAATTTCCCAAAAAATCTAAATATTTTGGTCCTGGTGTCCATTATAATGGACATTGATAAAGTCACTATTATTTCAAAATGTAAATAACTTAACTTCTTTCAAAATGAATCATATGATTCCTGACATTTTCATTAACAAGACCATATATTGCCATCATAATGAATGCTTAATAAGAAGACACTATTTGACTTATCTCTCCTCCTTCCATAAAATGTGCTTGTTTTGATGTCAACCATTTTTGAGAATCAGGAAGAGGAGGTTCCCAGCAACCCAGCCAATCACATGATATATCATTAGAAAGCCCAGGATGTCCTCTTTAAAAGACCACAGGAATTGATAGAATAGCTCAAAGGGGTAAAGGGGTATGCTTCTAGAACTTATGTCCACTACAGAGGACACAGGTCTATGGATTGGTTCTCAGGAGGATAACACACAAAATACACAGTGGGAAGAACATATTCTCATACAGCAATGCCTAATGTATTCTCGCACGTTGGCATGACTTCTGGTTAATGTCCATTTACAATTAGAAACAGGCATTCAGTGCGCAATTACAGCTTCTATTGACATTGAACCCGCAGGGCGTTCAAGGCCACTTTAACAGACATAACGCTGGACGGGAGCGTCCGTTGTACAGTTCTTCTCCCGTGTGGAATGCAAACATAAAAACATGTAAAATTGACCAACACAACTTGGGTGCAAACAAAACAGCAGCGTTCGGAAACCCGGACCAAAGTAGCCTTGATGTTGCCGCTCCTTGTGTTACCATCAAGCTCTGCTACATGAAAAGATACAACTAAAACCCACGCAAGCTACATATTATTTTAAAGACAGTTAAAATTACATACCGATCAGATGAGGTTGGTTATGAGGCCCATGTTCTGCGACCGACAGCAGTCCTAAAACCCGAAAGTTTGTATTAACTATACTAGCCTACATCATACAGGGAAAGCTACTACGAATGCAATGCCACGATAACCTACCAGGAATATCACTGGATGCATGCACAGCGGGCCTAGACAAGGGGCGTGGACCTTGTCCTGTTACACTAGCTTTCTCACTACTACTAGCATGTCTCTTAAAGCAGCGGTCCCCAACCACCGGGCCGCAGGACATTCCTAACCGGGCCGTAGCCTACGACATGAGTTAAAAAAAACTGCATGCAAACTAAACTAAATTAAATTCGCAATAATGTCACGTTTTTACATAGCATAGGTCTATATGCAGTTGTTTGATTGCGCGCATGTTTGCATTTTGCAAGGTCTATTTTCTTACATCTGTCTGTCCCGCCTTCAACACTTCAACACATATTGCCTTCAGCGCTGCGCAGCCTCAGGTCAGCTCACTTCACTTGATCAGTTCTTGGCGAACGGTAGTGTCACACGAAGTTAGCTAAACTGCTAGAATGAGCAACAAAAAACAAGCATCTTTAGCAGGTCACTGGCCAGTGTTTGAGTTGCGAGAGCCCGATTCTTACAGAAAAAAAGTCACTGTTAGCTGCACATTTTAGTGATGAGGACTGTGTGTCAAAACTCGCTTACCTGTGTGACATATTCGGGTTGCTTAATGACCTCAACCTGTCACTCCAGGGGAGAATGACGACTGTCTTTAAACTGGCAGATAAAGTCGCTGCATTTAAAGCCAAGCTTGATTTGTGGGGACGACGAGTGGACCGGGGTGTATTTGATATGTTCCAAACAGTAGTGGGGGTTTTGGGAGAGACTGAGGCAGGGCCCTTTCTCTCGCAGCTGGTGCGCGATCACCTTGTTGCGCTTTCAAATGAGTTTGAGCGTTACTTCCCATCCTCCAAAGATCCACGGCAAACCAATGAGTGGGTCCGCAACCCATTTGTCAATATCCCGAATAGTCCTAACTTGTCAGCGCAGGAGGAAGAGCAGTTGATCGAAATAGCAAATGACGGTGGTCTTAAGAGTGTGTAAGGAAACCTCTCTGGCGGGTTTTTGGATCAAAACCAAAGCAGAATATCCCGAGATAGCCGTACAAGCGCTGAAAACTTTCCCACCACGTATCTATGCGAGGCCGGGTTTTCGGCAATGACTGCAACTAAGACCAAATTGCGCAATCGACTGGACATTTCAAACACACTGAGGGTGTCACTGTCTTCCATCACCCCCAGATGGAAGCTTCTTGTTGCAGGGAAACAAGCAGGGCTCCCACAGATTATATTCGTAATGCACGTTTAGTTCCCATGTTTTGTTCCCATATTTTTTTAAGCATGTTCACACTTATAGATGTAGCTTCAAGTTATTAAATATTCATAGTTCATATTGTTAAATTTTCACTTCTTCAAGTTCACGTTTTTCACAAGAGATCGTTACCTTCACTGTTCATACATAACTGGAGCTAGTTCTTTTCAAGTAATGCATGCACAACACATATGGAACATGGAACCCCCCCCCCAACCACCGCAAATTACGTTTGATTTTAGTTCACATCGCCTGCCTGTATGTGAACCAGACGTGAACGGTAATGTGTTTCTTTTTAATAAACTGCATGGACACTTACAAAGTTCTCAATGCTTCAGTTTACATGTAGAGACCCTCATTATGCTACTGTGTAAGTGTGGTGCTATTTTGAGCCTTGTTAGTGGTATAGAAATAGCGATTTCTTTCTACTGTGCGTTTGCCCCGAAGGCTAGCGTTAAACGCTGATTAGCTAATCAGTGGTCACATTCGACTAGCATGAAAACAAATCCCAGCGAACGGTCGAACTCGGTACACATGTGTTATTAACCCCTAGGTTCATTTTGCGCCGGAATTGTCCTTTAAGGCATTAGCAGGGGGGGTTACCTAAAGTACATACTGCACATCTATGTACCATAGGGGTGTAAAGGTACATGTATTCGTACCGAACCGTTTTGGTAACCTGAGACCCCATTTACACGAGCATGTGTATTTTTATAAACGAAGACATTTCCCTACGTTTGAGCCTTTCATTTAGATGCAAACGGAGAATTCGCCCCGTAAAACGGTTATCCCAAAAAAACTCTGGCCAAAGTGATTTTTTTGGAAAACTTCGTTTATGTGTTTGGTTGTAAACTGTGGTAAACGGAGTTTTGGGCAGCCAACGTCACAGTATGCGACAGAAGTACACCAAATGTGCGACCAATGTTTACATTTACATGTTCTCACGTGCTTCACATTTTGGTGCTGAGGTGATCATGGATGCGCTCAGAATAGCCAAAGATTGTTAAGGCGGAGCAAGATACTTCATCAGGAGCCACTTCCGGGAACCCAGATCGCACGAGGGGGGGTCAAAATCCCCCTTTATGCAGAGCAGAGGCAGCGACTGCTCCATTGAAGTCTATGGGCATAGCTCAGAATTTTACCACATATGCTAAGGTCTTAGTTCTATAGAGTTAGGAATGTGAATTTCGGGCACGTTTTCATGATCCTCAAACCCTTGTGAACATTTCAGGTACATTTTTAGCATTTTTGAGCATTCCAGTCTGGAGAAAATCGACTTTATATCAGGTGTGCGCCGGTTATTTATGCCGCTGCTGTTGGCGGGTTGCAACGTACGCTCATCAATACGTCATCGACACGCCTCTTTATGCAAACAGGATTCGATCCCCATTTCGCGCCCATAGACATGAACTACGACGAAGTATCTTGCTCCGCCTTAACAATCTTTGGAATAGCCATCGCGTTTATGTATCGACAACAACTTGCTTTACCGCTGCTACCGCTGCGGCTCGGGCAACTTTTCAGGATTCTGATTGGTTAATGTGAGCTTGAGCTTATCGTTAGACTGCCACTGTGGTTTGGCGTGCTCATGACAGCATGTATGTACACGGGTTCGTGTAAACAAATTTAAAAAAAAAACGGTCTTGTGTAAATGCAGTTTTATTTGCAAACTTAGATGGCCAGATATTCGTTTAGGAAAATACCCTGCTTCGTGTAAACGTAGACTCTCGCCAGATGAATTTCGTTCCGCCTAGCTCCACTCATCCATCTGGAACCGATCCATTGGAATGGTGTTTCAGAGGCTGGGCCTAATCAAAAAATGCTTGCATATGATTTAATAAGCCACTTGTCCGTCATCTATTGACGTGCTACTTCAACCACTCACATCGAAGCCAACCCGTGACGCTGATAACAGTCTCACAGTCGCTTCTACGCTATGTCACATCTATGAAACTCCCGCCTTGCGTCCTGATTGACTCAACCATAAAATCTCGTGCTGAAATCACTCTCAATGGAAGAGGTCCCAGATGGATGTGAGTGAAGCTAGGCGGAGCTAGGCGGAACGAAATTCATCTGGCGAGAGTCAGGTTACCGTTTTGGTACAAGATGTATAGGTTCAATACAGATGTGTACTGAATGTACCAAATGTAGTCCTTAAAGGAGAATTCCGGTGTGATATTGACCTAAAGTGTGTTGACACCGGAATTCTCCTTTAACAGTAATCAACAGTAGACTTTTCTCTGCTTGTGGACCATGTTTCAAATTTGAGTTTCCACATAAAAACATATTAAGTAGCGGGCCATATGTCAGTTTAGTAAATTAACATCAAAAAACATTTGACACCTTTTAAAAAAACTATTCCCATTGTACTGTATATCAAAAATATTGTCAATGAATTTGAGGTTAGCAGTACCTACAGGCTTACTGTACCGAAAAATAACCGAACTGTGACTTCGGAAACCGTGGTACACACCAAACCGTGATTTTTGTGTACCGTTACACCCGTGGGGCAGCCGTGGCCTACTGGTTAGGGCTTCGGGCCTGTGACCGAAAGGTTGCCGGGCTTGTGACCGAATGGTTGCCAGGTATCGGTCACAAAGACCCAGTGTTGCCAACTATTTCAAATGGAAAGTAGCTAAAGCCAGCTCCAAAAGTCGCTAAATGTCGCTAGATGACGTCATGCACTAATTTACATATCAATTACGTCACCAGGTCGTGACTCCCCCCCCCCCCCCCCCCCCAAAAAAAAAAAAAAAACGGCCCTTTAATTCCCCTTTACACTTGTTTGCTTTTCTCCTAGGCCTACTGAAATAGGCAACTTTAAGGGCCTAATTTAAATAATATTCTCCGAACTCACTGCTCACTCAGAAGAGTAAAAAGGGACGTTACATGCCATCACATCAGAGTCTCAAAAAGTCTCCAAGAACGCCAGAAAAAGAAGCTAGATTTGTCGCTGGTCGCTTTTTACAAAAAAAAGTAGCTTGGGGGGGGTCTGAAATCTCGCTAAATATGGCGAAAAAGTCGCTAAGTTGGCAACACTGCAAAGACCTGGGGTCCTGCCTGTCCCCTGCCAGCAAATACCTTTTCTCCTGCAATCGTCTTTAGGAGCTCCAGACCCTCAAAGATGGTCTCTTGACAGAGGAGAATGCCAGGTGGCTGACCACCAGCACAACTGTGGCTGACCACCAGCACAACTGTGGATCAGGAGGATGAACACTGTTGTGTATGTTACTTTTTTATCAGAGACGCATGGAGACGCAGCTTGCATGAAACTAGTAGCTTCGTTTAATAAACAGCACAGAGCGGTGGCAGCAAAACAGGCATAACCAATCAACATAGGATCTCATTCTATAGGCATTACTAATCGCCAACTCTTACAGAACTGACTACTAAGACACCAGTGGGTTACTCAAAACACTACAATTCCTCCCTCCTAGATAGAAACTAATAAACGTAATGACATTTTAAGCTAGGTCTTAACATTACACTTTTGTTTCTTTTTCTTTTTTTTTCTTTTTTTCATCATATAAACTTAAAGCACTTGGAAAACAACTGTAATGAACATTATTCAATGTTAAGACATTTGCAATTAGATGTAACTAAGTAGTTATTCTTCTATCAGTCTTTGAGGGGGCCTATGGACACGAGTGGGGTAACGTCCCTCATCGCTAGGCGTGTCCGCCTGATTTCCCACAGGGACACTGGTGTCGGTGGAAGATGAAGGAATAGGGACAGGCTGACAGTCCATTGATGGAGAGGGCTCTGGTGGTGTTGCGGGCCCTCCTGTTTCAGCAGCAGTGGACACCATGGACAAATCTTCATCCGGAGTGAGTCCTGATTTCCTCAGCTGGTCAACATGGCGCCGCCAAACGATGCCTGATGCTACTTCAACATCTTGAATGTCTTGGAGCTGTTGGAGTTGTCTGTCTTGGACAGTGCGTCGGCTGGAGTAGATCCAATCTGGAACAAAGATGACGCCCCAGGAACAGCATGACTGGTGTCTGGTTGGTGGTGGCATGTGTAGCATTCCTGTAGGCGAACAGGAAGTTACTCAGTTTATGGTGGAGAGTGATATTGTCATTCTGCATTGCCCTAAGGGCTTGTTTCAAAGTCTGAACAAACCTTTCTGCTTGACCATTGGTTGCCGGGTGCCAGGGGGCTGAAGAGATGTGACGGATCCCATTTCTTCTCAAAAATGTCTGGAAGTCTTCACTTGTGAATTGGGGCCCGTTATCACTGACAAGTTGCTCTGGAACTCCAGTTCTGGCAAAGAGATCCCTCAGCACTGTAATTGTTTGACTTGTTGTGGTGGAGTTCATAGTAAAAACTTCTGGCCATTTGGAACATGCATCCACCACCACTAGGAAGTTTGCAGGGCCCTTCATGGGCACAAAGTCAACATGAATGCGTTGCCATGGAGATGCAGGCCATTCCCACTGGTGAAGTGGGGCATGTGCCGGTTCGTTTTGCACCTGTTGGCAGCCCGGGCATTGCATTGCTACACGCTCAATATCCTGGTCAATTCCGGGCCACCACATAAAGCTCCTTGCTAGCGCCTTCATTTTCACCACTCCCAGATGGCCAGAATGGAGTTCTTCTAAAACCTTCGTTCTGAGGCTACTCGGTATGATGACTCTTACCCCCCACATGACACAGCCAGCATTCAAGGTAAGTTCACTTCTACGCTGATAGAAAGGAGCTAAGGTGGTTTTGTGGGCTGCTGTCCAGCCAGCTTGCGTGGCTGTGTAAACCTGAGACGATGCCTTGTCACGTCTAGTCTCAGCCTGTACCATTTCTGCTGTGACAGGTGGGCTTTCAATTTGGCCGAGGGTGAACATATCTAATGCGTAGCAGTCATCCTGTTTGTTTTTGATACTGTCCAGAGGCAAACGTGACAGTCCGTCTGCGTTTGCGTGGTTCCCAGTCCTCCGGAACTCTATCTTGTACTGGTGTCCCCCGAGAAACAATGCCCAGAGTTGCATACGGGCTGCAGCAGTCACTGGAACGCCTTTTTGAGGACTGAAGATGGACATGAGTGGCTGATGGTCATTAATGAGAGTAAATTCTCTGCCAAACAAATATTGATTAAATCTTTTTACGCCCCACACCAGACTCAGTGCCTCTTTGTCAATCTGGGCGTAGTTTTTCTCTGCTTTGGTTAGGGATCGAGATGCAAAAGCTATTGGCCGTTCACTGCAGTCATCCATAATGTGAGACATCACTGCCCCAATGCCGTACGGTGAAGCATCGCAGGCTAGCCTAACTGGTAGAGAAGGGTTTTAGTGGGTCAGGACTGTGTCTGATGTCACCAGGATCTTTGCTTCTTTGAAGGAATGTTCACAGTCCCTGGTCCACACCCATTTCCGTCCTACCTGGAGCAGCTTGTTCAGGGGATGGAGCACCATTGCCAGGTTGGGCAAGAATCTGTGATAATAGTTCACAAACCCCAGAAAGGATCTCAACTGCGAAACATCTTGAGGTCGAGGGGCCTTTAACACTGCCTGGACCTTCTCTTGACACTTGTGTAGCTCATTCACATCAATGGTGTGTCCACAATACGTGACGCTGGACTCGAGGAAATTTACATTTGTCTCTCCGTGCCCGGAGTCCATAGTCTTCCAGCCTCTTTAGGACCTGTCTTAGGTTCTCTAGGTGCTCAGTATCAGTGGCCCCCGTGACAATGATGTCATCGAGGTAGCATTGTGTGCCTGGTACTCCTTGTAACACCTGGTCCATGGCCCGTTGCCATATTGCTGGTGCTGAGGCCACTCCGAACACAAGTCTATTGTAGCGGTACAAACCCTTGATGGTATTGATGGTCAAAAATGTCTTTGAGTCCTCCTCCATTTCCATCTGGAGGTATGCTTCTGCTAAGTCCACCTTTCAAAAACGCTGCCCACCAGACAATTTTGAAAAAATATCCTCAATCCTCGGTAGTGGGTATTGCTCAACCTGGAGCACCGGGTTAATTGTGACTTTAAAGTCGCCACAAAGCCTGACCGTGCCATTTTTCTTAACGACTGGAACCACTGGGGTTGCCCAGGGACTCCAGTCGACTCTGGAAAGTATTCCATCAGCTTCTAGCCGGTCAAGTTCCTTCTCTACTACAGGCCGTATGACATAGGGGACAGGGCGTGCCTTATGAAATATTGCCTGAGCTCCATCTTTGAGTGTGATTTTCCCCTTTATATGTCGAAGTGTTCCAATCCCCTCTTTGAACACTGCTGCAGCTTCTTCCAATACCTGGTCCAGCTTGACCTCAGTTGATTGTGGTGTTTTGGACAACACATGCAGGCTTTTTATGACACTCCAATCGAGCCTCAGCTTTCTCAGCCATTCACGTCCCCAGAGTGGTGCACTTCCTCTCTCCAAAACATACAGGTGCAACACCTCTTCCTGACCATTATACTCCACTTGTACAGACTGTACACCAACAGGAACAACTTTCTCTTCTGTATAAGTTTTGGGAAGCATAGAAGTTGGTTTGAACGTTGTTTTGCCAAAAAGTGTGTCATAGTCTTTTTTTGATATTACTGAAACAGCTGATCCAGTGTCCAATTCCATTTTTATCATCTGTCCATTTACTTTTGGAGTAAGCCAAATCATCTGTTTATCCCTACCATGTATGCTGTGCAATTGCAGACTGGCCAATGCGTCCTCACTTTCACTATCTGATATTTCAGTAACATTATGCACGCGTCTGTTGCCTCTTACGATTGTCTCTGGTGTCAGTCTCGGCAGACTCGCTGAATATGTCCAGTTTTCCCACATTTCCTACATTGTTCGTTTCTAAATCTACACTATGATGATAAATGATAGCCACCACACCTGTAGCATTGTTCTGAATCTACACTGAGATGATAAATGATAGCCACCACACCTGTAGCATTGTTCTGACTGCCTTTGCGTAGCTCCTTTCATGGCCAGCTGATTCACATTTTCGGTTTTCACATCACCCTGTAGTTCGAGTGCATCCTTTGCCGCCGTTTGCATCGAAACTGAAATTGCCAAAGCCCTTTTGAATGTGAGATCAGCCTCCGTCAACAGTCTTTTCTGAATTCCTTCATGACGAATGCCAAAGACTAAACGGTCCCGTAATGCGTCATTTAAACCAGTCCCAAATTGACAATGTTCTGACAGTCTTTTCAGCTCAGCAACGTATGCCACTACCGTTTCTTCCTTTTTTTGATTCCATTTATGAAACCTATAACGTTCCGCAATTACCAGCGGTTTAGGCGATAAATGTGCACGCATTACCTCCACAATCTCGTCATACTTCTTGCCGGCAGGTGTCTCTGGGGCTGTTAAGTTGCTGTACGCTTTCCCACCCATCACACTTAGCAGGACAGGAACATATTTATCCGCCTCCACTTCGTTGGCAACAAAGAATTGTTCAAGTCGTTCGACATAAGTGTTCCAGTCCTCCGTGGAGCTATCGAATGCATCGAGCCTGCCTATGTAGTATGCCATGTTAGCTGGAGGTACTCACACCTGAGCAGTTCTGTAGTTTCCAAACCTTTAGTGTAACTTCCTTCCTGAAGTCACAGAATGTCCGTATTTTGTGATTTAATCACAGACATTGGCATATCGTTTTTATCGCCACTGTTGTGTATGTTACTTTTTATCAGAGACGCATGGAGACGCAGCTTGCATGAAACTAGTAGCTTCGTTTAATAAACAGCACAGAGCGGTGGCAGCAAAACAGGCATAACCAATCAACATAGGATCTCATTCTATAGGCATTACTAATCGCCAACTCTTACAGAACTGACTACTAAGACACCAGTGGGTTACTCAAAACACTACAAACACCATGCAGCTCTCTCTCTCTCCATGTTCCCTGAAGAGTCCATGAAACACAGCTACCCACTGTTGGTGCACCCTCTGCATCAAGGGAGAGCATACGACGACAAGAGGAGTGCCTCTGGAAGATGTTTACATGAGGGCACAGGACTCCTCACACTTGCTGTTGTACAGTATCTTTCCACTTGATTTTGAAGAGCCACCAACATGGTAGGCCCATTTTGTGCTCTGTACTCTGCCCTACACACCTTGGGGAAGAGTCTAGAAAAGACATTCATAGAACATTAGAATACTATCGCTTAACCTTTGATTTAATTATTTCTTACTGCATAACACTGAGTCCATCAATTGATCACTTTAGATTTATTTGACAAATGCAACTAGTGGTAGTCATCTTAAAAGTGTGTCCAGATGTTATGCCAACCTTTGGACATATTGGAACATCTGACTGAGCATATCTCCCTGTTTGCTGAGGTATATAAAAACCTTTATCCGTACTCCACAAGCAGATCACGTTTCACAACTGCCAAAGCAGAAGTGGGGCTGTGGCCAATTTCGAACAGCGCTGTGAGTTTTTTTTGTACACTTTACCCCCACATCTTTCCCCACATCTTGGTGACAGAGAGCATCCACAACATAAAGATGGTGATTGGGGTGATTCACAATGTGAAACTCATACGGGTCCTTAAATTGTTACTGTTCAATAAACTTTCTTTTGGAAGAGCTAGACTTGTAGTCAAGACCGCCTAAACCGAGACCAAGACACTACCAAGACCAGAGGGTATCAAGACCGAGACCAAGACGAGACCAAGGCCAAGACAGACTGAGTCAAGACCAAGACAAAGTCGAGACGAGACCGAGACCAAGACCGAGACCAAAAAAAAAAAAAAAAAAACAGCTAGCGAGCTAGTGTTACCAAAGTCCTTTTAGGCATGTCCCTCCACTCGGCGGCCATATTGCAACGCTTTTTGGGTACTCATCGGGCATCCTATTCAGCAGAAATGCGCGTGCGCAAGGCTTCACCACACCAACCGTGCTCCAGTGTCGAGTTCACAACACATGATTGGCACAATGTCTGCACAACACAGCACATAATTGGCTCAAAGTAGTCAACTCACACCACATGATTCGCTCAATGTATACACATGTCGACATTTTGCCGAGGAAGGGGTGGGATATGTGTAGACAACGGCGTTGCAAACTAGCCCCATGCATTTCTATGTAGGATTTTTTGAGTGCTGTGTCTCCACATTAGAAAGTCTCTGGTGTTACACCATAACTTGCATCAATTGAATAAGAGCAGCATACTGGGGCAGGGTTCTAAAGTTTTGAGCTCAGCTTGGAGTGAGATTGGGGGGGGGGGGGGGGGTGCACTCACTCACTAATTATTTAAAAAAAATGGAAAGAAGCATTAACCCTTTGAGACCTTGAATTTGTCATTGTAATCTATACATCCTATATCTTGTTTTTGTCTGGGAAAGTATAATGCATAGCCTATGTCTCTTATGTCAGCCTTATCAAAGGAAACCATTTGTTGTTTTATGTCACCAGGAAGCATGTCAGTAGAAATGACTTTTCATATTTAGGTGAGATAGATTGGAATCTTGAAATATAATAATCGTGACGCTGGGATATTCTATGGCTCACCAATTTACGAGATGTAGGCCTATGAGACAAATATTTTATTTATTAGGCTAATTGCTTTATTCACTTGAGTAGCCTATATTGTCACTGAATCATTAGACTAAGCATGTGCATGCCGAAACCGAGGACAGCAAGTTCATTATACATTATGGTGGTTGGCAGGTCATTGTCTGCAGCAGTCCTGTATGTTTAGAAATAAATGTAGGCCTATGTGTAGCATACTCGCTCAAATTGATAACACTCGTTAATAATAAGCTAATTTTCATTCATTGTTGACATGGTCCATGGAGGATCAGATGGGTGTCCCGGGACCTGATGAACACGGCGCTAAAAAGCACAAACGAGTGCGAAAGTTGCACGACAGGGAAAGTGCAGGCAGCCACGAGAGTGATTGGTCGTGTAAAATGAATGTTGATGATGTCTGGCTTACACAAAGCTATAACGACACAATCATTAGGTTTTCTTAATGACCGACAGTTTAGTTTAGTTTATAGATAAGAAATAATTTTGCCATAAAGTAGGCTAGGCCAAATGTTCGTGAAAAGGCTTGATTTACACACCCTGTAAAGTACCATAAGTAGGCTGGTTTACCAAATGACAGACAGTTGAATTTCTGAATAAAAAGAATGTTGGTGCCGTTTTGAAATCTTAAACGTGTAACCCCACACAAGCATAACGTGGTTGTAGGGAGGGGATGTGCTATTTTGGAATTTTACCCGGATACAACGAATAGCCTACTATTTTTGATTGGATGTCGGTGGCTATTTCTTTTTTTGATTTTGCTGGTGAGTGGTGCGCTAGTTCTGAACCCTGCGAGAAATCCTCTCGTATCCCTGCGCCTCCTCTAATAATTATGCAGATGCCTTGACATCCCTAGTAATATTTCTGCGTGAGAAATGCAAGGTGTGGTGTGTGAGCGTGTGAACTTGTTGAATTGCGTGTGTCTCACGCCCATTGCGTGAGACTTGAGAACCCTGCTGGGGTAAGAGGTTCAGTCCCAGTTTAAATTAAATTTAAGAAGGTATTATTTCAACTACAGACAGAACAATGCAGAGACAGAGCATGTCATGAATGTGTGTGACTGTGAGCTCACTCACTGTAAATGTTTTCGTAGACTGGGTGAGATAAACTATGTAGGCTATAGCAATTGCATGACAATGATGATAGAGAGAGACTTTGCAAAACTTGCATTTTGCAGAATGCTTCTTTCTTGCCCCTGGACTGCAAATTTCTTTATGTTCCGTGAATGCAAATTTAATGATGGCGGAATTCTCTGACATTATTATTACTAGGTCTGACTGAGACTGACAGCTACGACGTAAACCTAACGTTTCCGCTGGCTACACTTGCGTCTTTAGATTGGATGAGCGCCAGTTTCTTAATCACAACAAAATACATGTAGGCCTATGTCATTGATTGGTTGCATTTGAAAGGTTGCATTTGAAGGGCGTGAAAGGCGAAATAATTTAATGTTGCATTATCGAATGTTATGTTTTGTATCATGGACATATTTGTTGCAAATCTCCCGACCACTATTTCGACCCGAGACCGCAAGACCAAGACAATGAGACCAAGACAAGACCGAGGGATCCGAGACCAAGACAAGACCCAGACCAAAGACGGTCGAGACTGTGACAAGACCGAGACCACGTAAAAGTGGTCTCGAGACCGGTCTCGAGACCAAGACCGGTCTCGAGACATCCAACTCTAGGAAGAGCTGTAGTCCTTTTTCCTTACGCTATCCCCCATCTTCAGATAATAAAACAAAGATAATAAAACAAAACTCGCGATAGCCCGTTTCAAAATAAAAGTTCACCCTTTGTTGCTACATAAAAGTAAAAGGCCTATTCATTCACAAACTAATAATTAAACACATATTATAATAAAGACAAAATAGAAAGAAACATATACATTTCTTAAATACAGAACCCTTATGGGGTCATTTACAATAATGCTTCTATGACACAATAACATCATGAACTTCATATCATTAAACTCACATGCTCATTTGCACCTACTTATTACACCGAGCGCACAACTGAAGCATTGTGCTCATAAAAACAGTCTAAGATTTAATGGTCTGGTCTAATTTTTTCAAAAATGTGTGCTGCTATCACGTCTGGTGTACCCAGTTCCATCAATTATAGTCGAAACTAATTGTTGTTGTATACGCTCTGTGAACTGAATGCTTCAGTTGCACTCCCATTGTACCCCAGCTGTAGTGTTTGCAACTTGTCATAACTATGAGGATGAGGTCTGTGGTGTTAAAATGTCACTGATTGTACCTCTCTGTGAGGGCAGTTTAGATATCTCATTCCTGTAGCATTTCTCTGTGAGGGCACTTTAGATAACACGTTTTGATATCTCATTCCTGTAGCATTTCACTGTGTTCATCTGTGGAAATTAAAACATGATATAAGTCCCTAAGGTGGAGCTTAAGGTATAAATGAGCTATCTATCTAGTAGTGCTTGTATTCACAGAACAACAAAAGGTATAGCAGAGTATATAGCTGTAACTGATAGAGTTTCAAACATTGTGAATATGGTTTTAATCAAAACACTTTAATATATAATATTTTATTTGGTATATGTTTGTATGTGGATGTATTTAAATGCTGCTTTATGATGTTACAATTTGCTGTAGCATTACAATACATGTGAAATATGCCTGAAATTATGGGAAACATCTTCACTTTTAAATTCTTTATTCTTTCTGGGCTGCAGGACTCAGGAGTTTACAAGCCTCTGTACTTCTTGTTGGTGTTTGTCCTTTACATCCTCATTATTATAGTCAACTTAACTTTGATCTTTATTGTGACAGTGGATAAAAGCCTCCATGAGCCCATGTACATTTTCCTCTCTCATCTGTGTGCAAATGGACTTTACGGGACTGTTGGTTTTTACCCTAAACTTTTGTTGGACTTGCAGTCTGATATTCACATGATAAGCTACAGTTGGTGCATGATTCAAACATATGTGATTTACAGCTCTGCCATGTGTGAATTTACAGTTTTAACAGTGATGTCTTATGACCGCTATGTGGCAATTTGCAGACCACTGCAATACCACAACATTGTGACTCCACGTGCTGTGTTGAAGTTGCTTGTATTGCCTGGTCTTATCCTCTCTTGTCAGCACTAATAAATATTCTCCTTACTTCTAGACTACCCATTTGTGGATCTCGAATCCATAAACTATTCTGTGACAATCCTTCAATAGTAATGTTGGGATGTTATCAAACAATAGCCAACCGGGTATGGAGTATGATGGCAGTTGCGATTTATCTTTTACAGTTAGTCTTGATTTTAATTTCTTATGCTCATATTGTCCATGTTTGTATATCATCTAGTGAGGGTAGATCAAAGTTCAGTAAAACTTGTGTGCCTCATATTGTGGTTATGGTCATATATATTGTGACTTCATTGTTTGATGTATTATACAGCTGGTATGGTTCAGTACATCTTCCAGTTAGTGTTCGCAATGCATTGGCTATACAATTTCTTATTTTTCCTCCTCTACTGAACCCATTAATTTATGGCCTCCAACTTCCACAAATTCGAAAAGTACTATACAGTCAAAGTTGTAAACACAAAATGACATGTCATCTTAGAAAAAATGGATGATTGATTTTTGTTTGATGAACCATACTGCTTTGGATATCCTGATCTTAAATGAATTTAAATACAAACACATCTTTATTAATGGTGTTGACACACTGTGACCAGAACTCATATTTTTGTTTATTTATTTATTTACTATTGCTCTTACTTTGATTATTTTTTTTTTACTATTGCTTATACTATGTATTTACTATCAATATTATTAACTTATTTTACTTAACCATGATTTGATATTTAATCACAATGAGAAATGAATGTACCTTGAGCAACAGAATTAATAAATGTATCAGAGCTTTTGAACAAAAGGTGACACATTGATTCTGTTTTTTAACTGAGGTAATAATAGACATGATAGAATTTAAACCAGAGAAATGGACATCCACTGCCCCAGCACACAAGTGGTTTTCACAGCTCTTGATCAGTCTTTAAAACAGATTTATGTTGTTTGGTCTGTTTTTGGCTGCATACATGAAGGGCAATGTGAGCATTTTTTTTCCTGGTTTGAGGAAGTACTCAATACTCAGTATTTTTTTCAAGGTTGGGAGGTCTGGAAATGGCTTCTCCATCATCAAGTTATTCAATTAGGCTAAGCTCAAAACAGTTGGTAGGCCTACTGCCTATTAATCTGTAAAAATGTAAAATAGTTAAATTCTGGGTAACACTTTACTTGACAGTATCGACATAAGTGACATGACACATGAGCCCTGATCCTAACCTCTAACCCTAATCCTAACCCTAACTTGTTATGACAAAAAATGAATGTCACTTAATAACAGAAGCGTTACAGTATGTCATAAACGTTTATGACTTGTTTATGATACGTTCATGACAGTGTCATGTCACTCTTATGTCAATACTGTCAAGTAAAGTGTAACCAAATTGTGCTTATTGCACATTTACAATACATTATCACCCAGAGAGAAGAAATGCTCTTTTCTGATTGGCTGGTGGGGTGGCTATTAATTCTGATTAACGGGACACCTATGAAGTAGATCTGGTAAAAAAAGTTTAATCACCGTTCCATATCAATGCTTATGAATGGTAACTAAAACAACCATAGTAGGACGACGGTTGAGCCTGGAAGCAGGCTTTGCAACAATGGAATTAAGTGTAAACAAGCTAACTGTCCGGGCCATAGAAAGTTGTACAAAAACTGAACAAGTCGGCTTCTTTTTAAACAGAACCGCTTGTTTCCTTTGCGTATAAAGGCATGACTATTGCCTATAGTGGCAACCGGGTGATAAGCGGTATAACGACCCTGCGAGGTGTCCTATTACACGGAATTAATGGACTCGGGTGGAGGCAACTCCCCTCAGCTGTGCGTCAGGCAGGGATTAGAAACGGTTCAAAGAACGAAAACGAAAACCGGTAAAGAAAGAAATTTTGTGATGAACGTAATCGAAAACGGGAACAAAAACAATTTCAGCTGTTCCGGAGTGAAAACAATATTTTCAATAATAATATTAATAATAATTTTAAATAACCGGTTAATAACGTTATTTTTCGTTCCAAATAACCTTTCTTGAAATATTGTGGAAATAAAAAATAAATCTTGAAATAAAGTTTTATTCCGGAAGTGATAGGCTTGGCTACCTGCCCGCTCAATGTTCCCCAGACCGCCTGGCTGAAGTGAAACTACTGTTGACACTAGCGAGTAGCCTATAGATCCATATCTTCCTGGTCCTATGCAACTTCACAGTGGTAAGATGCTACATCCAATGTTACATGCCCTTACAAGTTCCTCACGCCACTTGCCATAAATAGTCTAAATGAACAGTAGACAAGGGGTTTGCGATGTGCTGGTTAGCAATCTGACATTGAAAAAACAGTGGTGTAATTAGCCTGCGGATTTGGGGCTAACGGGTCACTTTCTTCCGACCTAACAGATGGGACATCACCAGGAAAATCCAGCCCGAAAGTTTTACATCTACAATCCTGTAGATAATACATCGCACTGCAAAGTAGATGGATGCTCCGACTCCATTAAGAGCAACCATGGAGGAAATCTTTTGCGGCACATCCAGAGGATCCCACAGTGTATGCAGAACTAGAGAGCGCGTCAACTGATACATGATCGACTGGATCAAAGAGGACAGCTGATAGCCAAACAACACTAGACTCTTTAGTGATTAAAAAACCTCGCAGTATATCTGTTCAGTTAGCACCCGACACTTTGAAAGAAGCCTGTCTAGAGCTCGTTACTGCAAATGGTCGACCTTTTTCTCTTATGGAAGATTCTGGTTTCCAGAAAATAATCTCTCCAATTGTAGAGGCGATGGGGAATTCTGTTGCAATCAACCAGTCAAATATCAGGGAGATGGTTATAGATACCGCCAGAATTGAACGTGAAAAACTCTCAGAACAGCTCAGTGACAAGCTGCTGATGTTAAAAATAGATGCAGCAACATGCAGGGAACGCTCTGTTCTTGGAATTAATGCACAGTTTACAGATGGTCAGCAAATAGTGCTGAGAACTTTAGCAGTAAGAGAACTTACAGAGAAGCACACTGGAAGCTACATCTCATCGATTGTTCGCGGAGTTCTTGGGGAATATAATTTAACACTTCAGATCTATTCAGTCACAACTGATAATGGGGCTAATATGATCGAAGCTGTGTCATTGATGACTGAGATGTAGGGAGAGGAGATCCAGGGGATGGATGACGAAGATAGTGAGGAGGGGGAGAGTGACTTGGATGACGGGTTTGAGGTAGAGTTTGACACTAGTGAGCTGCATGGGCGTCCAATGCTTCGAAGTGTAAGATGCGCTGCCCACACCTTACAGTTAGCAGTACTGGATGCCTTAAAAGATAGACAAGTGTCTAATCTCATAGCAAAAGCCAGGCACGTCACTAAAAAACTTAGAACGCAAACTGTAGATGCCGTGCTAAAGAGAACGGGTCACAATAGAGCCATCATCTATTGCATAACACGATGGCATTCAACCCACGATATGCTAGAGCGACTTTGTGAACTCCGAGCTTTCTGTGAGAATATGGCCCCTAGCATCCCAGAGCGGCATCTTAGCGTAGCGGAATGGCAGGAGATCTCTGTTTTAGTAGATGCATTGAAACCTGCCAAAATAGCAACAAAATGTCTACAGTGCGACCAGTTAACAGCAGGAGATTTCTGTGGTGTGTGGCTAAAATGCCAACTCGAAACAGGTAAGGTGGAGTCCAGATTCGCTAAAACCTTGTCAAGCTGTCTCCAGCGCCGCAAAACGATGCTGTTCGACAATGTAGCTTTTATCTCTGCCGTTTTTCTCGACCCGCGTTACAAAGTCCTCCTAAGTGACCACCAGACTGACGTGGCTAAAGTCCACCTCACTAGAACGTGGGAAATAATGCAGGCCCTGGCATCCACCAAACCTTCTCCTCAAACCCCGTCATCCTCATCTGAGGAAGAAGAAGACGAAGTAGATAGTTTACTTCAACAAAGGGAGACAGGTCGCAGGACAGTCCCAAGCGTTTCACTGTCCAATTTCTTAGACGTCTATGCTAGAGAGGCTAGACATAAAAGAAGCGAAAGCATCTTTTCTTATTGGGCTTGCATGTCTAGCGCAAACCCTGAGCTATACAAACTTGCAATGAGTGTGCTGCCTGTACCCGTTACCCAGGTCAGTGTAGAGTGTGCCTTTTCATCTCTCAAATATATCCTGTCTCCTTTGCGCAGCAATCTGAAGGAGAATGTTTTGGAGGACATACTTATCCTTAAACTAAATAAGCAATTTGGTATGTAAGCTATCTGTTGTCTATTTAAAATAGCTCTCGAGTTATAGAAGAGAGTAGGCCTAGGCCTCTGGACATGAGTTGTGTTTATTTTGCGCGTAATGGAGAACGTTTTGTTGGAGATGCTTTCCGAATTAGTTTGAATGTGACCGGCTGAGTTTGTTGTCATTTTGTTTTGAATAGCCATGGGTCTAGGCTGCTGCATTTTCTTGCTTTCCTTTTTTTGAACGGACTTCCGTTCGAAAGACATGGCCATGTTTGTGTTTAAATGGTAGCCTGCAGCCTAATTTCATGTTGCCGACTGTCGGAAAGGAGGAACCTTTTGTACGGAAACAAATAAAATTTAACTGCAAGGTGATATAATGTTGTTTCATTATTTATTATTCTTATTATAAGTTGTAGGCAAACTTTTTAAAAATAACGTTATTAACCGTTCTTTTATAATCGATAACCAGTTTGGGCAGCCGTGGCCCACTGGTTAGCACTCTGGACTTGTAACCGGAGGGTTGCCGGTTCGAGCCCCGACCAGTGGGCCGCGGCTGAAGTGCCCTTGAGCAAGGCACCTAACCCCTCACTGCTCCCCGAGCGCCGCCATTGTAGCAGGCAGCTCACTGCGCCGGGATTAGTGTGTGCTTCACCTCACTGTGTGCTGTTTGTGTTTCACTAATTCACGATTGGGTTAAATGCAGAGACCAAATTTCCCTCACGGGATCAAAAAAGTATATATACTTATACTTAAACTTAATAATTAGAAGAGAAGCCTAGGAACACTGGAACGGAACAGAAAAATAAAGTTTCTGGTCAGAACGAAACGAAATGAAAAATATTATCGTTTATAATCCCTGGCATCAGGGACTGCTTTAGCCCCTCACCCTCGTCCATTAATTCCGTATAACAGGACACCTCAGCGGCCGTTATCCCTTACATATAAGAATATTCAATATTCATTGTTGAATACAAGATGGCGGCGCGTGCACACGCAGCGACCTCTCTCTGTCCCAACCGAACGGTGTTTTGTTCGTTTAAAAAGTGTTTGTCCGAAAGTTTTACGTGTTCGTCTCGTCTTACTACGTCATACAGCAGGCAGTTTCTACTGGACATCTGCAAAAGCAAGTTTTGCAGCGTTCTGGACTTTGCAACAGAGACGCTAAAGGAACTCGGACTACTCCGGCCTGCAACAACACCGGACTCGCCTGCTACTCCTCCCCCGGAAAGAAAGCGTCGGAAGCGGTGTGCGAGGAAGCAGAAGAGGGGCAAGCGCGGAGGCGTCTGGGCCAGGCTAGCGGCCAACCCAACTCGCCCAGCCATACCATCCATTCTCCTGGCAAATGTACAATCACTGGACAACAAAATGGATTACATACGACTGCTGAGATCAACGAACCGGACAGTGAGTGACTGCTGTGTGCTCGTCTTCACTGAGACTTGGTTAAATGACAACATTCCGGACTCTGCTGTACAACTGGAGCTGCTAGCATGCTATCGAGCAGACAGGGCCATTGTAAAGGGAGGAAAATCACGAGGAGGAGGAATCTGTGTTTATATCCGTGACGAATGGTGCCGGGACACTGTAGTAGTATGCAAACACTGCTCACCACTGGCGGAGTTAATGATCATAAAGTGCCGTCCTTTTTACCTGCCAAGGGAAATTACTGCGATTCTGCTAGTCGCAGTATACATCCCGCCTACCAACAATAACAGCGATAGGAACACGGCTCTTAGTGAACTGTACCAGGCTGTCAGTGAACAACAGACGGCACACCCAGACGGTTTCACCATCTTCGCTGGAGATTTTAACCATGCAGATCTTAAAACTGTTCTTCCAAAGCTACACCAGCATGTTGATTTTCCAACAAGAGGAGACAACATCCTGGACCTGGTCTACACTACACACAAAGGAGCATACAAAGCCACCCCCCTCCCCCACATTGGACTTTCTGACCATATCACTGTTATGCTAATGCCTGCATACAGACAAAGAGTAAAAGCAAACAAACCGGTTCGTAAGCAGGTAAAAGTGTGGCCTGAGGGAGCCTCCGATGCTCTTCAAGACTGCTTTGACACAACAGACTGGGAAATGTTGAAGCAGGCAGCCACTTACAACAACCAGACAGACATAGAGGAGTATACAGACACTGTACAGACACTTACATCACCAAGTGCATCGATGATGTGACCCACACAAAAGACATCATCACTCGGGCTAACTGGAAGCCATGGCTGACAGGGGATGTCCTCAGGCTGCTGAGGGCCAGAGACAAAGCCTACAGAGCTGGGGATGAAGCTGGCATGAGAACAGCGAGAGCCAACCTGTCCCGTGGCATCAAGGAAGCAAAAAAGGAATACACTCACAAGATAACCACCCACTTCAAAGACAGCAGGAACGCACAAAGCCTATGGCAGGGCATTCAGGCCATCAAGAACTACAAGCCCGCGCCACAGAGCTGTGAGAGCAACATCCCTCTGCTCAACAATCTGAACCGCTTCTTTGCTCGCTTTGAAGCACAAAACAGCACTTGCCCACAGAAGACCCCTCCCCCTCCACACGAACAGCCCCTGTGCCTCTCTGCCGACAGCGTGAAGAGGACACTTGCTGCTATCAACACCCGTAAGGCAGCAGGCCCAGACAACATCCCAGGTCGTGCGCTGAAGGACTGCGCTGAGGAGCTTAAGGATGTCTTCACAGACATCTTTAACACTTCCCTGAAGCAAGCTATCGTCCCATCATGTTTCAAAGCTGCCACCATCATACCTGTGCCGAAGAAAACTGCTCCATCCTGCTTCAATGATTACCGCCCCGTGGCACTGACACCCATCATCATGAAGTGCTTTGAGCGGCTTGTCATGTCACACATCAAATCCATTCTCCCCCCCACCCTGGACCCCTTCCAGTTTGCATACCAAGCCAAACGGTCCACAGAGGATGCAATCTGCTCTGCCCTCCACCCAGCCCTCACCCACCTGGAAAAATAGACTCATATGTGAGATTGCTGTTTATAGACTTCAGTTCTGCATTCAACACCATAATAACAACAACTCATCTGCAAACTTGACAAACTGGGACTCAGTACCTACCTCTGCAACTGGCTACTGGACTTCCTCTGTCAGAGGCCTCAAGTAGTACGTGTTGGCAACAATATCTCAAGCAGCATCACACTGAGCACGGGGGCCTCCCAAGGCTGCGTGCTCAGTCCACCAACCTACAGCAACAACCACAAAGTGAAATTTGCTGACGACACAACTCTGGTGGGTCTCATCACCAAGGGCGACGAGACTCAATACAGGTTGGAGGTCGACCTTCTGACCACGTGGTGCAGGGACAACAACCTCCTGCTGAACGTGAGCAAGACAAAGGAGATTGTTGTTGACTTCCGGAGAGGTTACACCCACGGTGCTGTGGTGGATAGAGTGAGCAGCACCAAATTCCTGGGGGTGCACATCAGTGAAGACCTCTCCTGGACCACCAACACTGCATCACTGGCAAAGAAAGCTCAGCGCCGCCTCTACTTCCTGCGGAAACTCAGGCGAGCAAGTGCTCCACCAGCCATCATGACCACATTCTACCGAGGTACCATTGAGAGCATCCTCTCCAGCTGTATCGCTGTGTGGGGCGGAAGCTGCACTGAATACAACAGGAAAGCCCTGCAGCGCATAGTGAACACAGCTGGAAATTTACACCACCCACCTCACCCGCAAGGCGACCACAATTGTGAGTGATGCAAGTCACCCCGCTCACAATTTGTTTGATCTACTGCCCTCTGGGAAGAGGTACAGAACCCTGCGCTCCCGCACCACCAGACTCACCAACAGCTTCATACACCAGGCTGTTAGGATGCTGAACTCTCTCCCCCCTCCACCCTCAGCTACATAACATCCTGGACTTTGGACCCAAAATGGCTGCCTTGCACTACTCCACTTGCACTACTCCACTTGTACACTTGCACACTTTGCAACTTGTTGTTGTTGTCCTGTTGTCCTGAAAACACTTCTGAACACTTCTGCTGCTCTTACATAACTTGCACCACTATGCCACTTGCATACTTAGGTCAAACAGAACTACCTCAGCAATTTATTGGCCTGACTTTTGCACTAATATATTGACTGTCTACTGTATGCACAATTGCACAATTTCAACCCAAATTTTGCTGCTCTTATTTCTTCATTGTATGTGCCTTCTTATTTACTTTTTATATTGTTTAGGGACCGTTCGTTATTTATAAACGGGGTCACCGGAGGGATTTTGAGTGTTTCAATCAAAAGTTGCATGACCCTCCCCTGCCTGCAAGAAAATTTTCAACGACCCTTCAGCAGTGTTTTCAAAAAACACATCGACGTAAGCTACCTTTCTAAACTCACCCTCTGCTTTCTGATCTTACACATCACACTTCACCAAGATGGTGGCCATTTCAGTAGATTTATTCACTAATTGTTGTGGAAACACAATAAGCATGGAAACTAAATGCACACTTCCTGCAACTGCATTAGCCTAGGCTACTTGAAATAAGTTACTCCTCTAGTAAGTATTCACATGAAATAAAACAATAAAACATTGAGACCATTCAACAAAGCACACTGGGTAATAACAAATTCAACACATGAAGTTGTTGCTATGGACTCGTCTCTAGGCTTCCTCAGTCATTGTAAAGCTGCCGAAGCTGAAGATTATCCAAAACTCAATTTCTCAGACGAGCGTCAATTTGGGAGCATGCTACACTCCTTCCTTCTCAAATGACTTGAAAAGGCCGTTAGAAACAATTTCACAAATAATCACAGGGACCGAAAAATACCTAACATGGCAACTTTTTCCGGGTTTAGGCCTATCATTTTTACTTTTCCCCGCTGTCTTGCCGTTTTAATATTTTCCCGTAGAATATCCCATATTACTGTAATACTCTCATAACATTAGTCCTGCATTCTGGCCTGTCTCTGTGTTGTCCTGTTGATACCTCTTGCCCTTCCAGAGAAACAGATGTATTCAAATCATCGTTTTGCTTGCTTGAATTTGAACTTGATGTTATTTGAAGTGATTTGAAGTGATGTTAACCTACAGAAGGCCTATTTAAGTTAACGACGTGGTGGTCGTGAGAGCACGATTCATTGGCGCTTGCAGTGTTCGGCCATAGGCTATGTCTACGTGCGCACCTGCCAGGCTAAGAGCCAAAGAAATCCCCCTGTATATTCACTCCAAGTTGGCCTACCATAACTTACCAACTCTACACTGTAGACCATAAACTGGCTATTTATATGACCAATGTATTTGTTCAACTTTATGAAGCAGAATTACGCACTGCTACTTGGAACGTAACACATTTTTGTTGGAGAGAGAATGACAGCGATTAACAAATTGCACTTGTTGCTGGTTACCAATAAATAGGGCCTACTACTATATATTTTTGCAAACAACAAAAACAGAAAGGATGGAGCTCAGCAAAGCTAGAGATGGGCAGAAACAAGGTCAATTGGTAGAAATGCTAATCAAAACGTTAGGAGCTGGATGTGTGGATGAATGAAGCACAAGTATGCTTTATAAGCATGCACACTGTTTAAAGTTAGGCTAGGCTACACGGTAAACTACAGGTAAAACAAAGTTAAATTTAGCTTTTTTAGGGCTGGATAAAGTAGGCTAAGCTACTTTGTTGCTCCAACCTTCCAATGTTAATGGGGAGGGATGTTGACATTTTCCGTATTTTGCGTGAGAAACCCGGGAAATCTCCCTTATTTTCATTGTTCAATGTTGACAGAGCTATAGAACGAAATAGAACGTTATATGGCGACAGAAATCAACAATCAAAAAAGCCACTTTGATTTTTTGCTGTTTTCATTAATACAAAAGATGGGTGACCCCCCCCTCCTAGACAAAAAAAAAGTTAGGTGACCCTCCCCTCAACAAAGAATAAAAAGACATGACCCTCCCCTATTTTCCTCCGGTGGCCCCGTTTATAAATAACGAACTGTCCCTTACTTGAATGTTATGTTTGTCTGTGGACTTAATTGGTAAAATATGTCTTGTCTCCACCGTGGGATAGTGGGAAACGTCATGTCAGTCTCTTTGTATGTCTTGACATGTGAAGAAATTGACAATAAAGCAGACTTTGACTTTGACTTTGAATACATCATAGGTCTACCTATGGGCATGTAATGTAAATGTTGGCTTTTCCCGTTATACACTTTATACTCGGTTACACTTTACTTGAAGGTATCTACATAAGACTGACATGACACCGTCATGTAGAGGTCTGCACTCCCGCGGTAGACCCGGGGGTCCTGACGCAAAAGAGTGCGGCGCGGGACAACTTTTGAAAGCTCTTTGCGGGAGCGGGCGGAATGAGAGAGGTGCGTTCGCGGGTGCGGGACAAACTGATGATTCACTGCACTCCCGCAAATGAAATATGTGCGTAAAATTAAATATGGAAATGATTAAAGTAGTGTTCATAACTATAGTTCAGCTGGATGTTCTGTTAGGCAGCATTAAAAAACGGGGTTTAAGCATAACTGACGGATAGCAGGCCTATAGCCTATATTGTCGTTTACGTGGGTTCTGATCCCGTGAGGGAAATTTGGTCTCTGCATTTATCCCAATCCGTGAATTAGTGAAACACACACAGCACACAGTGAACACACACTAATCCCGCAGTGAGCTGCCTGCATCAACAGCGGCGCTCGGGGAGCAGTGAGGGGTTAGGTGCCTTGCTCAAGGGCACTTCAGCCGTGGCCTACCGGTCGAGGTTCGAACCGGCAACCCTCCGGTTACAAGTCCGAATCGCTAACCAGTAGGCCACGGCCGCCCCCATTTGTTCCTGCTGCTATATCTTTAAAGCAAGAAGCGTCTGTGTGTCTGTGGCACGCATATCTCGTTGACCATTTGTCAGACTGACCTAAGATTTCATATGTGGCTCGTGCGTGGCACAAAAGTGCACTCTCGATTTTGAAGATTTTTGAATGCATATTTCAAAATATGCTTATTTACGTAGGACGTTTATCGCTGCACTGCACTGTTTCTAAGGGGACCAGTTTCAGGGGAGCTCCACCCCATGGATCGTCTTTTATGCTAAAGACTGTTTTTGAGTCACATCATTGCAAATTTCAAACAATGATGCATCATTACACAAAATGGGTTGTCTTCAGTATTAGGAAGTTATTCAGTAAGCTTAATACACATTTAGCCTTAACTCAAAACAGTTGTTAGGCTTATATCATTCTGATCTGTAGAAATGTCACATGCAGCCATGCCTAAATTTATTATGACCGCCGTGCAGTGAAACGGCGGTCATATAGGTTTAGTCAGATTTTTTTTTTTTTTCGCATGCCCAATTTTCCGTCAAGGATTCCCGGGACACTGAAAGACCGGGGTACACGAAACTTGTTGGGCATGTAGCCCCACATGGATAGCATGGAACCATCGTTTTTCGTTTTGATATTTGCCTCCAGGGGTCATGCTAACCCATTCCATATGCACACATGTGCATAAACAGATACAAATGCACACACATGCATTCACAGTAATCATACGTATGACACATACTCACACAGTAGACATATGTACGCATGCATGCACATGCACACACACAGGCACATACACAGGCACACACACAAGCACATGCACACACGCACACACACACGCACGCACGCACGCACACACACACACACACACACACAAACATAAACATGTGCACGTACACAATTTCTCAGAATTATGAACAGGCAAGATGGGGGTGGGGTGGTATAAAATGTATTTTACATGTGAAATCAATGAACTAATCATGTTTTGATACTTGTTGTCTAGCAGATACCAGTGAGAATTGAGTGTGCATAATGCAATTCAGTGAGACAGTTAGAATCATATATGCTCTGCCCTCCATCCAGCCCTCACCTACTTGGACAATAAAGACTCATGTGAGAATGCTGTTCATAGACTTCAGTTCAGCATTCAAGACCATAATACCACAACAACTCATCAGCAAACTGGACAAGCTAGGATTCAGTACCTCCCTCTGCAACTGGCTGCTGGACTTCCTGTTGCAGAGACCACAAGCAGTACGTGTCGGGAACAACACCTCAAGCACTCTGACCCTGAGCACGGGGGCCCCTCAAGGGTGTGTGCTCAGCCCCCTGCTCTTCACACTGCTAACACATGACTGTACAACCACTCACAGCTCCAACCATCTGGTGAAGTTTGCGGACGACACAACACTGGTGGGCCTCATCACTAAGGGCGATGAGGCTTACTACAGAGAAGAAGTAGACCTGCTGGCTAAATGGTGCAAAGACAACAACCTCCTGCTGAATGTCAGCAAGACCAAGGAGATTGTTGTCAACTTTCAGAGAGGCCACAAACAACTGCCACCACTGTCCATCGACGGAGATGCTGTGGAGAGAGTGAGCAGCACAAAATTCCTGGGGGTGCACATCAGCGACGACCTCTCCTGGACCACCAACACAGCATCACTGGCGAAGAAAGCCCAGCAGCGCCTCTACTTCTTGCGCAAATTGAAGAAGGCAAGTGCCACGCCTCCAGTCATGACCACATTATACAGAGGGACCATTGAGAGCATCGTGTCCAGCTGCATCACAGTGAGGGACGGAAGCTGCACAGATCAGAACAGGAAGACCCTCCAACGCATTGTTAACACAGCTAAGAGGATCATTGGAGCACCACTCCCCTCCCTGCAGGACATTTACACCACCCGCCTCACCCGCAAAGCACTAATGATTGTCAAGGTCACAACCCACCCTGCACACGAACTGTTCAGCCTCCTGCCCTCTGGAAAGAGGTACAGGAGCCTCCGCTCCCGCACCACCAGACTTGCAAATAGCTTCATCCACCAAGCAATCAGGATGCTGAACACTCTACCCACTCTCCCATCACTGACAGCCCCCCCACCCACCAGCCAGCCAGGAACCTAGGATCCTGTCTACCCTAACCCCCCCCCCCCCAGGACCGCCCTGTGGAACTGCACTGTGACTGCGCAGCCTAACGTGTTGCTCCTTCACATCAAGCCTCATATACTTGAAATGACTGCATATATACAGTACACACAAGCACAAGTTTAAACTTAATGTAAATGTTATCATTGTTATTTATCACTCTGCCACAATGCTGCTGCTACTACTACTCTGTCAGAAGGTTACGCTAGGACTATGTAAATATACAACACAACTACCTCTATTTTTTTTATATATGTTCTATATTTCAGTCTCGCACTTTAATTTATGTTTATTGTCTATGGCTATGTCTATGTCTAAAGTATGTCTATGTCTGTATTTAAAGTATGTCTATGTCTGCATGGGAAAGTAAGAAACGAAATTTCAATTCTTTGTATGACCAGTGCATGTAAAGAAATTGACAATAAAGCCGACTTGACTTTGACTTGATATGCCTTTCAGCGTGACTTATTTTTGTGGAAAAAATGTGCTGGACTGGGAGGCGGTCATATTTTGTACCGCTCTGCGGTACATCTAGTTACACATGTATAAGATGCCACATTAATTATAGGCTAATTTATTATAATATTCAGTATTCATTATTGAATGCCTAGTTGGAATGATGTTTTCCTATCATCTTATTTTTAAAGCAGGTGCATGTAATTGGGCTACGGGTTTTTCAGGAATGGCATGTTTGAACGGGCACTGCACTAGTTGTCAAAACTCAAAATCGAAAGCATGACAGAGGAAGAGGGAACCAGACTAGGCCTACTTCAGTAGTTAGCCTACATTCAGAACCAAGAAACTGACATCTGGAGTCTTTCTCAGGTGTGTGTGAAAAATCAGTCCCACACAGACCTCTACCGTCATGAATGTGTCATGACTTAACGGTTCTGTCACTCGCTTCTGTCAAGTGTCATTCAGTTCTTGTCATGACAAGTTAGGGTTAAGTGAGGAAAAGATGCTTCTCTAAGAGAGGAAGGGGTTAGCCTTTGGGTGCACAGGCCTATTGGGATACAGCTATGGAAAAATAAGGAAGAAAGTGAGATGGGAATGTGCTAACTGAAGAAGGGAAAGGCTTGTTCTAAACAAACCATAATAATGATACCAAGACTAGTGTGTAAAAGGGTAAAGGTGTAATAACTAAATAATATTTAATAATAAAATTATAATAACAAGAGTTCAATATTTCATGCAGAAAAGAGGGAGTTGGGAGGGGTTAGGTTAAGGATTAAGTTTAGGTGAGGGAATAGTGTAGACTATTTGAGGTTGATATTTAAGTGATTATGTCAAAGTGCTCAAAACAAACCAAGCATGATACAAAAACGTAAAAACAAACTCAAATCCAGTGCAATACACAAACTGAATAATAAAGGGAAAGGGAAGGGTTAACATAATAGAAAAAAGATTGGTTAGGAATAATAGAAAGTCTCAACCTCAGTAGGGATTAATGGGGAATATTAAACAGGAAGGGTGGGGGGAAGGTGGACTACAAGAAAATAACAAATAATGGATAGGAATTAGACAAAACATAGATCAAATACAAACTGAAAGCTGTGGTGTGACATGTAGACTAGCCAAAGAAGAGGGAAAGGGGGTAAACAGTAATTAAAACAGTGAAATTAAACTTATGACTGGAGAGAAATAAATGTTTGAATGCCTTAATTGAATTGAAAGAAACCCAGAAAGAAAGAAAGGGGAGAGTTTTAAGGGGTGGGCTGTGTAGTTATTATTCATTTGAACCAAGTAGATGTTGAGTGAGGAGTTTCTGGATCCAGATTCTCTTCTACCTTTTCCTTTGTGATGGTGACCACCCTATGTTATTTTCTAACCCACAAAAACCCAAATAAGAAGTGTCGCAAATTTGAAAGTGCTGAACTTTGTGTGTGGTGTGAATGTTCTGGGAAATATTATAAAGATGCTGTGGGAGTTGAATTTGAAGGGAGTTGCCAATTTCAACTATATACTGTAGGTGACATTCCAAAAAATAATATAAATTGCATCGGTGGAATTGAGGGATAAGGAAGGGGTCATTAGGTGCTGAACGGTGTGGAGAGTGTCTAGAAAAACAGGAAGGAATGAGAAGGTCCTTGAGGTTTTTATTTTTCCGGTAAACTGAAATGATCTTGTGAGAAGAAAATGTAAGGTGAAGAGATTAAGTGAGTAAAGTGTTGTTTGAAAATATGCTGTAATGGTTGTGATGTGTAAGAGTAAGTGGTAATGAGTGGTATCAGTATTGGGGGGGATCAGGAAGTGGGATAGAGGAATGAGAGTTTAGGGTTGGGGTTAGGGCCAGGGTTAAGGAGGGGAGAATAGGGTTGGGGTTAGGGTTATGACATTGTCATGTCACTCTTATGTAGATACTTTCAAGTAAAGTGTTACAATATGGTACATTAAAATGGTAAAATTTTTATATTGACATACTGTATATATTGTTATTGTAAAAAAAGAACATGACAATGACAATGTGACAATATTGACATAATAAAATTGCAATACGTTATATATACACAAAAGTGGTGTGCAAAAATGAGGGATGTGTCATCGGTCCACCCTAAGCTACTGCATACATGAACAGAATATCAAACAGTTTTCAGTTGCCTGCCACTGTTGCAGATATCACATATAGGTATCCCTTAAATGTTTGTACATTTCCACACATTTCCAACATAAGGAAGCAGTATGTGTCATGAATTATGTGACTGTTGTTCCACAGTGTTTTTGTTTGATGCCTGTCACATGTTCAGATCACATGTTCTCATTATTGATTTGTTAGTTTCACCTGAGCCTTGTTAAGTTGCCTATTTAAACCCCCTGTTGTTTTGAGTTCTTTGCTCAGTCTTGAGTTGACACTGGTGCAGTCCTGTAGACTAGCCGTTCCGTGAGTTTTTCTCAGAGTGTTTCCCTGTGATAGTTTGCTTGTAACTGACCTTACCTGCCTGTTTTCTGGATTACGAGTTTGCCTGCTACTTTTGGATTGTTCACTGTTTTCTGACTGTTTTGGATTGGACCTTGCCTGGATTGGACCTTGGATTTTGCCTGTTCCCTGTTGGATACCTTTGCCCTGCTTTTCAAGTAAAAACCTTGAACTGAGTTAACGTGTGTCTCTGCATTCTGAGTCTCAACACACCACCTTGTGGCACCGAGGTAGGGCTCCCGCCTGCTATGCGGGAGACCCGGGTTCGATTCCCAGACGAACCTAACAGCAAGACTGAGCCCTGGACGTAGACTCAGCAGAGACCCAGCAGGCACAGCCGAAGCCGCAGACACCGCCTCCCCGTCCTTCGACCATGGAGCAGATGTATGCAGCGGTGGTCAGTCATGATGCTACGGTGCTTCGTCACGAGGAGTGACTACGGGCTCATGACAGTTCCGTTAGCCGCCATGAACAACTTCTCCACCAGATCCAAGGGACATTGACCACATTAGTCAATCGTTCTCCTCCAGCTCCTCCTGTCCCTCCAGCTCCACCGGTTCCAGTCCAGCCTGCCTGCGAGCCTCGTCTGCCTACTCCCGAGAGATTTGACGGTGACCCAAGAGACTGCAGGGGGTTCCTGACCCAGTGCTCGCTTACCTTCGAGCTCCAGTCCTCCACCTTCCCTACTGATCGTGCCAGGATTGCTTACATCATCACCCTTCTGACAGGAAGGCCCGAGCTTGGGCTACTGCCATTTGGGAGCAGCAAGGTCCTTCCTGTAACAGCTACCAGGACTTTACTGCTGAGATGCGGCGAGTATTCGACCATCCAGTTGGAGGGAGAGAGGCTGCCAACAGGTTGTTCCAGCTGCGTCAGGGCAACTCTAGTGTGGCTGAGTATGCTGTGCACTTCCGCACTTTGGCGGCAGAGAGCAGGTGGAATATGGAAGCACTCATCGCCGCTTTCCATCACGGCCTGTCTAATGGCATTAAGGATGAACTGGCTACAAAGGATCCGGCCACAGATCTCGAGTCCCTGATCGACCAGACTATTCGGCTTGACATGCGAGAGAGGAGACGTGAACGACAACCAGAGCTTTAATCCACCCACAGAGCCAGTGCCCCAGCCTCGAGTCCACTGCAGGGGTTCCAAGAGTTCCAGAACGTGTCCCCTTGTCCAGAGGAACCAATGCAGCTAGGAGGCACCCGACTTTCCCAAGCCGAACGAAACCGCAGGATGAGGGAAAGATGCTGTCTCTACTGTGGGAAGCCGGATCACTTTCGCTCATCTTGTCCTGAGCTTTCGGGAAAAGTGCAGTCCCGTCCAGGAGGGGGAGTACTGTGACGGGAGCAACTCTTACTCCCACAACTTCTACCACGTGCCTGCGGATTCCAGTCAAGATTTCCTGGGGACATCAACATCACCACACCCTGCAGGCTCTCGTGGACTCCGGCGCTGCTGGAAACTTCATGGATTCCTCCCTAGCTAGTGACCTTCGTCTCCCTGTAACCAACCTGGACCACCATCTCACTGTGACTGCCCTTGATGGAAGACCCTTGGGAAAAGGTACCGTTGATCTTATTACTACTCCTCTTCTCTTGTCAGTGGGCGAAAGACATCATGAGAGGGTCCAGTTCAATCTCATCCAGTCTCCTGAGTTCCCTGTTGTGCTTGGTTTTCCCTGGTTGTCTCACCATAGTCCCCATATCAACTGGTCTTCAGGGACTGTGGTTGAGTGGGGCCCTAATTGCCAAGCTACCTGTCTTCTCTCCAGAGTCTCCCCCTGTGCTCCTAAGTCTCTTGGTCCTCTCGAGTTGTCCCGAGTCCCTTCCGAGTACCATTACCTGCGTGAGGTTTTCAATAAGAAGAGGGCCACATCACTGCCACCTCACAGACCTTACGATTGTGCGATTGATCTCCTTCCAGGGGCCTTTCCTCCACGTGGTAGAATCTTCTCCCTCACATCCGCTGAGACCAAAGCTATGGAGGAATATATCACAACCTCCATAGAAGCTGGAATCATTCGTCCATCATCTTCTCCCGCGGGGGCTGGATTCTTTTGTGTTGGTAAAAAGGATGGCGGTCTCCGACCCTGCATCGATTACCGTGGGCTAAACAAGGTGACTGTGAAGAACCGTTATCCTTTACCACTAATGTCTTCAGCCTTTGAGTTGCTTCAGGGGGCAACAGTTTTCACCAAGCTTGACCTTCGCAATGCCTATCATTTGGTTCGGATCCGAGAGGGGGATGAGTGGAAGACAGCTTTTAACACGCCAACAGGACATTATGAGTACTTGGTCATGCCCTTTGGGTTAACCAATGCTCCAGCTGTCTTCCAGGCACTCATCAACGACGTCCTGAGGGATATGTTGAACAGATCCGTCTTCGTTTATTTGGATGACATCCTCATATTCTCCAAGTCCCTACATGAGCATGTACATCATGTCAGACTCGTTCTTCAGCGTCTTCTGGACAACCACCTTTTTGTGAAGCCGGAGAAGTGTGAATTTCATGTTTCCGAGGTGTCCTTTTTGGGGTTCATCCTGTCCAAGGGAAATCTTTGTATGGACCCCAAGAAGACTCTAGCAGTACGTGAATGGTCTCCACCCACCTCGGTCAAGGAGGTCCAGCGCTTTCTTGGGTTTGCTAATTTCTACAGGAAATTCATTAGAGGATTCAGTTCAGTGGTTGCACCACTGACCAACCTAACCAAGAAGCGATTGGGTCCTTTTGTCTGGTCTCCAGAGGCTGAGCGGGCCTTTCAAGCTCTGAAGGTGAGGTTTACTTCAGCTCCAATACTTACCTTGCCTGACCCTTGTCTTCCTTTTGTTGTTGAAGTAGATGCTTCGGATGTGGCAGTGGGTGCGGTCCTCTCCCAGCGTCTTGCAGATGGCAAACTCCACCCTTGCGCCTTCCTCTCCTCTCGTCTCTCTCCTGCTGAAAGGAATTATGATGTGGGTGATAGAGAGCTTCTGGCAATCAAGATGGCCTTAGGAGAGTGGCGGCATTGGCTTGAGGGGGCACAGCATCCTTTCCTGGTTTGGACGGACCATAAGAATTTGGAATATGTGCAAAAGGCCAGGCGTCTCAATCCTCGGCAGGCAAGGTGGGCCCTTTTCTTCAATCGTTTTGATTTTGTGCTCTCTTATCGTCCTGGTTCTAAGAATCAGAAGCCAGATGCTCTGTCCAGACTCTTTCAGAACACTGACCATGACGACACCCCGGCGACAATCCTTCCGGATTCCAAGATTGTGGCTCCTGTGCAATGGGGAATTGAGACGGTGGTGTGACGAGCCCAGAGGATGGAGCCGGGTCCTGGTAATGGTCCTTCGGGACAACTTTTTGTTCCAACCTCTGTGCGCACACAAGTTCTACAATGGGGACATTCCTCCCAGTTGACTAACCATCCAGGCACAGGCAGGACATTGGAGTTTTTGAAAAAGCGGTTCTGGTGGCCCAGGATGAGTACTGACGTTAAGTCCTTTGTTGCTGCTTGTCCTGTTTGTGCCCGAAACAAGAGCCCCCACACCCGCCCCCATGGCCTGCTTCACCCCCTGCCCATACCCAAACGGCCCTGGTCCCACATCTCCATGGACTTCATTACGGGTCTTCCCAGGGTCACACGGTCATTTTAGTTGTTGTGGACCGTTTTTCCAAGGCCTGCCGTTTTATTCACTTGCCCAAACTCCCCTCCGCTCAAGAGACTGCTGAGCTTGTGTGCCAGCAGGTTTTCAGAACGTTTGGCCTTCCTCTGGACATAGTCTTGGATCGTGGGCCTCAGTTCACATCTCGGTTTTGGAGAGCCTTTTGTAAACTGATTGGGGCTGATGTCAGTCTCTCCTCTGGCTTTCATCCAGAGTCTAATGGTCAGACAGAGAGGCTCAACCAGGACCTCGAGACCACCCTCCGATGCCTGGCCTCCGCCAACCCTTCTTCTTGGAGCAGGTATGTCATTTGGGCGGAATACGCTCATAACACCCTGTGTTGCTCTTCTACAGGTCTCTCGCCCTTTGAGTGCCAGTTTGGGTTTCGGCCTCCACTGTTTCCGGACCAGGAGGCAGATGTTGGGGTTCCTTCAGCCCAGAACTTCGTCCGGCGGTGCAGACGTGTCTGGCGTAAGGTCCGGTCGGCTCTTCAAAGGTCTGCGAGACAATACCAGCTTCAGTCCAACCGCCGTCGCAGGCCTGCTCCACCACTACGCCCTGGGCAGAGAGTCTGGCTGTCGACACGAGATCTTCCTCTGCGGGTGGAGTCTTGCAAGCTGGCGCCTCGGTTTGTGGGACCCTTCAAGATCTTGAGGAGGATTAATCCTGTCTCCTATCGTCTTCAACTTCCCCGGGCCATGCGGATTAACCCTACGTTCCACGTCTCCCGTCTTCGGCCTGTTGTCACCAGCCCGCTGGCGCCTGCGACAAGACCACCACCGCCCCCTAGACTCATCGATGGTGAGCCGGTGTTCGCGATTAACCGCCTCTTGGATTCCCGTCGAGTTCAACGGGGTCTTCAATATCTGGTGGACTGGGAGGGGTTTGGCCCAGAAGAACGATCCTGGGTCCCTGCTCGAGATATTCTGGACCCAGACCTCAAAGACTTCCATCGGAACCATCCTGATCGCCCCAGAAGGAACGTCAGGAGACGTTCGTAGGGAGGGGGGTCCTGTCATGAATTATGTGACTGTTGTCATGTGAGGTCCTCAGTGTTTTTGTTTGATGCCTGTCACATGTTCAGATCACATGTTCTCATTATTGATTTGTTAGTTTCACCTGAGCCTTGTTAAGTTGCCTATTTAAACCCCCTGTTGTTTTGAGTTCTTTGCTCAGTCTTGAGTTGACACTGGTGCAGTCCTGTAGACTAGCCGTTCCGTGAGTTTTTCTCAGAGTGTTTCCCTGTGATAGTTTGCTTGTAACTGACCTTACCTGCCTGTTTTCTGGATTACGAGTTTGCCTGCTACTTTTGGATTGTTCACTGTTTTCTGACTGTTTTGGATTGGACCTTGCCTGGATTGTGAGATTGGATTTTGCCTGTTCCCTGTTGGATACCTTTGCCCTGCTTTTCAAGTAAAAACCTTGAACTGAGTTAACGTGTGTCTCTGCATTCTGAGTCTCAACACACCACCTTGTGGCACTGAGGTAGGGCTCCCGCCTGCTATGCGGGAGACCCGGGTTCGATTCCCAGACGAACCTAACAGTATGGACAACTTTCTTCTAGCTCCTTGTCTAAAACCAGTGCGATAGCAGCTTAAAATATTTATAATCTTTGATATTTAAGAAAAAACTACTTCAACGTCTGTGCTCTATCATCATCATGTAAAGCCCGCCTCAACGGTTGTGATTGGTGCCTGAATTTAGGAAAATTGGAAATGGGCTTTAATGGGCTCTTAGCCAGACGGACCTGCATAGCAAATCTCAAATTTGCTGGAAGTTCGTCTGGGTTTCCCAGGCTAGTATGGCCCTCCATTGATGGAATTTCACAAAACTCGGCACGCAGTTATGGGATTGGTTTAGATGGCCTCTTGAGACCAACATACAAAAAATGTGGTTCTCCTAGGCCCTATTGTTCTCGAGATATTCACAGAAAACTGAGTCCGCCCTACCCTCTATGGTTCCGTGTCATCCTTGTTGGGCTATATGCCCACCAAGTTTTGTACAGGCTGGTCTTTCAGTGTGCCAGGAATCATTAACACAAATTACTGGGGTGGGGGGGAATCCGGAAGAAACAAAAACTCTAATGACTAATCCTATATGACCGCTGCTCATAATATTATAGATAACTAGATGTACATCTGTTCCGCGAAAATAAATCACACTTCAATTTGTCTCCATCTTTTACTCCATCCCCCACTCTTGAAACTTTTGTGTATGCTTGTTTGGCATGCCTGAGTGTGTGTGTCCGGCTGCTCAGAAAGTAGCCTACTGGTGCTGAAAACGTGAATAGATTGTAGAATAGCCAAAGAAGATGTAGCATTGTTATGAAACCTTTAAAATCTCTAAACAGTCACAGGGCAGTTCATCACAGTTCATCCATTGCAACTGGATTGATGAAAGGTCACTTACACCTGTAGGCTACATTGTATTTGGGAAAAGCAAAAGGTATCAGCATAATGTTATTTATTTATTTATTTATAAACAAAAACATCTCTGTCAGTTCCATGCCGTTTTTCAACAGCTATCAAAAACAAAGGTCATTTTTGGATGGATGGATTTTTTGTGAATGTTTCTTCTTCTACATAAGATTTTAGTCATCTTTAGTTCATGTGATACTTTATTGTCAATGCATAAATTAAGTAACAGTAGTCTGAAACGTTATTGTTAATGCACAAATTAAGTAACAGTAGTCTGAAACGAAATGCTGTTTTACATCTAACCAGTAGTGCAAATAACTGACATGTCCAAATGGGCCTTGATGAAATGCGTCGCTAGACTGTTCATACACATTTTAACGGGCCAAAGTTGAAGAGCTGTTGTCCGTTATTGTTTGTGCAAATATAGGCTGATTCATGTTCCCTTGCATTGTATAACTGAGGTCCATGGCTAGTCTGGCTTTCACCAGACCAAGCTCAATCTTTTAAGAAATCAAAAAATAAATAGCGGGCAGGTCCATAGGCACCCGATATTCTTTAATTTTCTGATTGAGATATCCACGCTCTGGCTATTCTAAATGCAAAAATGCATCAGGGAGTTATGACAAAACTGTAACTAACAAACTAGATCCTAATAGAAAGCTGTTAGCTTCCCTAAGCTACAGGTAGGCTTATAAGGTAGGCCTATTTACAACATAAATTGTCAATAGGCTATGCTGGCGACACAAATAAAATCTCCTTTGGAGATTGGAGAAAAGTTGTAATAAAATTCACGCAGCTCCATGAGTCAAGGAAAGCGCGAATTAAGTAGCCACTTCTAAATGGGACCCACTACACAGTAGCTTAAGGTGTGTTGCTAAAGCAGCCATAATGAAATGAAGGTGTCATTGTTTGGATACTTCACACACACGTGCTTTTTAATTTCACTTTTTAATTTCATCAAAGCACATCGATTCCCCTCTCACACCCTGCACGCACAAATAAACAGGCGTCTCAGTCTCACGCATGTAGCCTATAGGCAAAACTGTATCAGACCGGTGTAACGTTGGTAAATCTTCCATTGCACAGAATGATTTTTGTAGCACATGCAACAAATGACAGTCGAAAGATACAATTACAGTGCTGCTATCAATTAGCTTGGTATAACCGCATTTATAGTTTTCTACAAATGCAATCAATCAAATTGGCCTCCATCACTCAACCAACGCTAACGGTAACAATACCTAGGTCCTTATTGATATTATAAGATTAACGTACCTGCAGTAAAAACCAAGCATGTCCGATAAACATCCTCAGATTTATTTTGGCTTCAAGAAGAAATGGGAATTACATTTCATGTGAACATCGTCCTATCCTTATAGGCTAGTGACAATGGCCCCACATTTTTTAGATACCCCTACCGGAGGTAGAACCAAACCCAACAATGTTTTTCCTCATCTCTAAGGTCTCCCATATATGAAATGGATTCTTGGCTAAAATATTTTACTGCTAAGATTGTTAAATTAACAGATATTGTTATACACCCCAAAACCAAAAAAGGACTAAAATATAGCCTGTCCGTATTGGAGTTAAGGCATATAAATTAGTGCAGATCAATCACACAAGCTCTGAAAGCTTTGAAACTTGGCATGTTTATAGTCAGGAAGTTACTTTACCTACTAGAAAAGACTGGATGTGAATATATTGATGTATGGAATGAATAGAGACATGTAAACATACACCTAAAATAAGCGGACATGCAAAAAAATAATATCTATGCAGAATGTTTTCATTTACTTTGTGGCTGCTTTGCCAGGGATTATCATAGAAACACATATGATGGCTTGTTGGAAAGGTGGGGTTGTACTGAATCCAACAATACCAAATATGTAAATATAGTATGACACATTGGGGTGTTCTGTCACTCAATGTATGAGGTGTCCAAAATGAAAGAAAACAGAACACTGGCAAAATACAGTCTCAAGTCCAAATCACATTATCAGTGGTGAGAAGAATGTTGACAAATGCATTGTTACTGCAAGGTAAGTGGTGATCTATATCTACATTTAATAATGATACATTTCATATGAAACACAGATCCAATTGAATCAGGTTAACATTGGAATGGAAAACCTTTATTAAAATATTTACATTCACTTGAATTTTGTTTTGGTAATGTCATTACTGAATAATGGAAAATAATATTGTTAGCTTTTGTCTATCCAGACCAGCAGTGGACAGTAGAGCCTACACTGCTTACTTCACCCCTAAGTAGCTAAACAGTTAGTTGTAGAAACTACTTTCCCTAGCTAAGAAAGTACTTAGCCCTCTGACTAATGTTGCATGTGTAATTCAACTTGATTTGCATTTCAATGAAATATCTGAAATGTATATCATTTTTCCTTTTCACTAGTCTCTTGAATTATGGAGAATGTCTTACAGACATTGGATCCAAAGCTTTGTATCATTTGTGGAAAACATTTTGAAAAGGGCAAGAAAAAAGATTCCTATGTCTAAAACCCCACAGTAGAAGGCCTCCAACGCTTAGCAGATAGAGAGATGGTGATGTCCATAAAACTCTGGCTCCATATACAGATGATGTTTCCTCCAAAATCAAAGTTTCATATCATGTAGAGTGAACTACTGCAGTAAGACAAAAATCAGTGAGCAGCAGCAAGTTGCAAATGTTGAGAGTGAGAGCACATCTGCACCAAGAAGGCTGAGTAGGGTTGATGCAACATCATTTCAAATACGGAGAGATTGTTTCATTTGTGGGCCAGCTCTAGATCAGAACCTTTGACAGCCATTTCGACTGGTACAGGCGCAATGTAAATTATAGGACAAGTAGGCTTGCGTATACAAGGAATTTGGTCTCTGCATTTTTCCCATCGGTGAATTAGTGAACACACAGAGCACACAGTGAACACAATAAGGGGAAGCACACTAACCCAGAGCAGTGAGCTGCTTTACTACAGCGGCGCTCGGGGAGCAGTGAGGGGTTGGGTGTCTTGCTCAAGGGCACCGTGGATGTGAGCATGGGAGAGCAGTGCTCAACCACTTCCCCCGCCTTTTTCCCTTCTGGGTTGGGGATCAAACCGGTAACTCTTCGGTTACAGGCCCGAACCCCTAACCAGTAGGCCAAGGCTGTCCCCAGTACCAGAGACAAGGTCCTTCGGGCAGCTTCTGAAATTCTTGATGAAGATGTACATCTTCAAATTCTTTCATGCCCATATCTCTTTGCATATGATGCCAAATACCATAAAATGTGCCTTGTACACTACATCTCTAAACGAAATATAACAGCAGCCATAGAAAAGAATCAAAAAAGCAGACCAATGTCTATAACAAAGCCTTTATTAAGCTCACTCAAGACATTGATAAAACAGTATTGTCTAAAGATATGAAAGTGAGGACTCAATTCTTCGACTGATAGCTATGACAACATACTAAAGACCATTGCTGAGCAAGAAGGTGTGTCCATAGTTCAACACAAGAAATATAGTTCTACCAGAAAAACTCAGTAGACAGAATAGAATCAGTTAACAATTTAATTAGTAAATGAACGGCTTGGATACGAGCATGAAAGAGTCCTGAATAGGTAACAGTCTTTGGCGTAGGCCCCGTCTCGGATCTGTACAGCGATGAGCGGATCTCATCTCCTGCCGATGGATGAATGCCTACCCCCCCCCCCCCCCCCCCCACGACGAGACGGGGACCAACTGGTGGCGGTGGCTGAAGGAAGATTATGTGGTAGGCAGACCATGCCCGATGGACGTGGACTGCTAGCAGAGGTGGCTGGAGGGGAGGTGGAGGGGACGTCAAAGTCAGCGTACTGAGAAGCAGAAGCAGTGTTAGGTGGAACATATTTAAAGAGCCCACTGAATTCCTATAGGCTAGCGCTGATTGAATGAGTGAATGATCAGATTGCAGGGCTTTCCCGAAAAGTAGGCAAAGCTAAGATTGGCTCCATGTAAGCATGGGAGGAGTAAAGGCTACACTACGAGTCTTCCTAGTAGAACTTTCGCTGAAGCTATCATATCCTGGAAACTAAAGGAAAAGCTGATACAGCACAAAGACAGGCTTGCATTTGTTCCACGTCCAAGACAGTCAGATCTGATCTGCTCAGATAGTATGACCATATTGTGCACTGAGGTAAGCTGCTAAACTCCAAATATTACACAGGGCTGCAGACATATTGAGGAAAAGCATGGATCAGGTAGAGTATGACAGTGAGTAATATGTCAGCAGTGACTGTCTATTATGTTTCCAATGCAGCAAATATGTACCCAACATCCTGTATGACTTTGTGAATTGGTGTGTGGATTAACATGCCCACAGAGATTACCAAACTTGATGATGACCCAACATGCCCACAGAGATTACCAAACTTGATGATGACCCAGCTTCAAAGGAGAATATGTGTGTTATCGCAATTTGTCATGATCTCATTGAACAGAGCTGTCACATCCATACACCAATCACACTGGGACTTCCCATTTTGATACATCATGAGTTTGGTAGTAAGACAGTCATCAAAGAGCTCAGTGCAATGGGGCACTGTGTTTCCTATACAGAAGTTAGGCACTTCTCACATTTGTTGCAGCAGACCAGATATCAAGGACAGAGAGTGGTGTCTACATCCCAACTGCCTCACTGGAGTTGCTGAACATGGAATTTTTGATGCAGCCATCAGCAACTTTGACCAAAATGAAGACACCCTGGGGATCGTTTCTGGAAAAGTTAGCAACGATGATGCTTAACCACCATGGTACGACGCAACTTGCGACCAAACAACGACACTGTTACACCTGTTTCCAGAAAGCATCGTACCTGTGTCGCAATTCGCTACCTCCGACGTTCGAACACCATAGTTCCAACAACGTTGTTGATGATGCAGCAATACATATCATTGGTGGAAACAGTGGCAACGTGTAATACCCCACCCCCTAGAAATGTTCTGTCACGGCCTATGTCGACATGTTTCTAATCTAAACCGAGTGATTAATGCTGGTATTGTCATTGCCATCAGCCAAAACCTAAACCTATTGCAAGCATATAAAACAGTTAACTTAAGCAGACCAATATGAGTCATTATTTGTGTTAAATATCTATGTTGGAAAAAATATATAGCCTGGAAAAATATCTGGGTATCCCATAGGTTATCAACTGTCTCGTGGCTTAACGGCAGCGCGTTGGTGCACTGCGCGCTCGGCTGGGGTTCGCATCCTCTTCTTTTCATCTCTGAGTAAGAGTAGGCCTACGAGACACAACAATAGGTTTTGACCATACATATTTATGTATATAGTTACTCTACATCGAGAGACCATAGGTACAATACATCAGTCAAAAACAATTGAATCTACGTGTCACACTAGTTCACCTGCAGGTAGCAGGAAGCAAGAAGACAATCTCACATCATAAGAAAATCGAACCTACAACGTTGGGATAATAAGTCATCTGCTTTAGCCACTACACCATTTAACACTGCTGTTGTTAGGGACTGTGAAGATTATAATACTAAAAGCAAGGCAATAATTTAATTAACATAAATAGCAAGAATGAGCCAAGTAGTGGGACAGTGTCTTAATCAAAATTAAGCTACAGGATAGATCAATCATTGAGTCACGAGTAAGCATCCACCTTGCAAATTTTGGTTAGGCGGTTGTGATTTTTGGTCCGGACACCAACAGGAACTACAAAGGAACGACACAAGTGCGACTGCCTTGGGGCAGTAGTTCAAACGACCAAACTTTGCGTCCTTGTTTGCGATTGAGAGTTCGAACTACCCTTTCTAGAAACACCAAATCCAAGAACTATGGAGCGAACTACAAAGGTTGCGACGCAAGTTAGCAAACGATGCTTTCTAGGAATGACCCCCTGGATGTGAAGAATGGACAAAATGTACCTGTAAAGTTTATCTCCATTCATATCAAACGTGTTTAAGGTGGTGAGGGACCTCTGTGGAACCTGTGCTAGGCATTTTTTCTGCTGTGGAGACTTGGCCTCTTCGGAACACAACAACGCCATAACATGAGTTGTATGCTTCCAATTCAGGGTGTCTTCATTTTGGTAAAAGTTGTTGATGTCTGCATCAACAATTCCATGTTCAGCGTCTCAAGTGAGAACAGTTGGGATGTAGACACCACTGTCCTTGATCTATATTTCTTGTGTTGACACACCTTCTTGCTCAGCAATGGTCTTTAGTATGTTCTCATAGCTATCAATGAAAGAGTTGAGAGTCCTCACTTTCATACCTTTGGACAATACTGTTTTATCAATGTCTTCAGTGAGCTTAATAAAGGCTTTGTTATAGACATTGGTCTGCTTTTTTTATTCTTTTCTATGGCTTCTGCTATATTTCATTTAGAGATGTAGTGTGCAAGGCATTTTATGGTATTTGGTATCATATGCAAAGAGATCTGGGCATGAAAGAATTTGAAGATGTACATCTTCATCATCTTTGGTTCATCATCTTTGGTTTTGACTCTGAAGAAGACGCATGGGCGTCAAAACGTTAGTCAGTTTGCACTAATAAAAATCACTTTAAGCATTGAGTGCTCCGGTCCTGCTCCTTGGCTCCTGTTAGACCTTGGATCTCCCTTTTTATCTTCATCAAGCCTTTCAGAAGCTGCCCGAAGGACCTTGTCTCTGGTACTTGCGCCTGTTCCAGTTGAAATTGCTGTCAGAGTTTCTGGTTTAGAGCTGGCCTTCCCACAAATTAAACAATCTCTCCATATTTGAAATAATGCTGTATCAGCCCTACTCAGCCTTCTTGGTGCTCTCACTCTCAACATTTGCAACTTGCTGCTGCTCACTGATTTTTGTCTTACTGCAGTTGTTCGCTCTACATGATACATAATATGAAACTTTGATTTTGGAGGAAATATCATCTGTATATGGAGCCAGAGTTTTATGGACATCACCATCTCTCTCTCTGCTGAGCAAGGGTAAGGATGCGTTGAAGGCCTTCTACTGTGGGGTTTTAGACATAGGAATCTTTTTTCTTGCCTTTTTCAAAATGTTTTCCACAAATGATACAAAGCTTTGGATCCAATGTCTGTAAGACATTCTCCATAATTCAAGGGACTAGTGAAAAGGAAAAATGATATACATTTCAGATATTTCATTGAAATGCAAATCAAGTTGAATTACACATGCAACATTAGTCAGAGGGCTAAGTACTTTCTTAGCTAGGGAAAGTAGTTTCTACAACTAACTGTTTAGCTACTTAGGGGTGAAGTAAGCAGTGTAGGCTCTACTGTCCACTGCTGGTCTGGATAGACAAAAGCTAACAATATTATTTTCCATTATTCAGTAATGACATGACCAAAACAAAATTCAAGTGAATGTAAATATTTTAATAAAGGTGTTCCATTCCAATGTTAACCTGATTCAATTGGATCTGTGTTTCATATGAAATGTCTCATTATTAAATGTAGATATAGATCAGCACTTACCTTGCAGTAACAATGAATTTGTCAACATTCTTCTCACCACTGATAATGTGATTTGGACTTGAGACTGTATTTTGCCAGTGTTCTGTTTTCTTTCATTTTGGACACCTCATACATTGAGTGACAGAACACCCTAATGTGTCATACTATATTTACATATTTGGTATTGTTGGATTCAGTACAACCCCACCTTTCCAACAAGCCATCATATGTGTTTCTATGATAATCCCTGGCAAAGCAGCCACAAAGTAAATGAAAACATTCTGCATAGATATTATTTTTTTGCATGTCCGCTTATTTTAGGTGTATGTTTACATGTCTCTTTTCATTCCATACATCAAGATATTCACATCCAGTCTTTTCTAGTAGGTAAAGCAACTTCCTGACTATAAACATGCCAAGTTTCAAAGCTTTCAGAGCTTGTGTGATTGATCTGCACTAATTTTAATGCCTTAACTCCAATACGGACAGGCTATATTTTAGTCCTTTTTTGGTTTTGGGGTGTATAACAATATTAATTTAATTTAACAATCTTAGCAGTAAAATACTTTTAGCCAAGAATCCATTTCATATATGGGAGACCTTAGAGATGAGGAAAAACATTGTTGGGTTTAGTTCTACCTCCGGTAGGGGTATCTCAATAACTAAAGCCCTTTCTGACCATTTGTCACTAGCCTATTATTAGACATCCTATCATCGTCCTATCCTCATAGACAGTAAAAGATATGGACAGAGTCATCACGTAGACGTCAATCGAGGCGGGTGAAGCAAATTTCAACCGTTTCCTGTTGGTCGACGAGGCTTTCTGCGCAGGCTCAGGGGACGTAAATGTAACGTAGGCACGTAGTCTGACTCGTGTAACTCTTGTGATAGCTGCACCGAGAGATTGGGTATGTAGCCACTTACTTCGTTACCACATTACTGTTCTAAATGTCCTAGTTGTTCGTAGATAAATGTGATTTCATATAAACAGCACTCGCCACATTCATAGCCTAGGCTACTGTCAATCTATCAAAACTTCGCAGAAATGTGCTCCGATGCTTTCGTTCTTATCCAGAGAATACGGTTATTTTGCTCCTGTGCGACGCTTTCACCCGCTCTGGTTGTATGCTCATTACGTCACTTTAGCATTGATTTCGGAAAAAAGTTTATTACTCAGCCGTTAAGTCAATTACGAGGCTATGACGCCAATTACACAATGTTGTATTACTCCGAAAATAGAAAAATTTCATATAAAGGCTTAAAACGCTTCAGCTGTAACGTTATTTGATGTCAAAGTGGCGCCAACATTGAATGGACTTCAATGGGATGGCTAGGTGAACTGGTATACTATTTAGCCTCAGATCAGCCATAGTGTCTACGCTCTCCGAACGTTCGCCTGCCCCCTTGGGAGAGAGAGTTAAGTCATTAACGGCTCCCACACACAGCTGCGTGCATCGCGTTACTGGAGACCATAGACAGTAAAAGAAATGGACGAACAGACTCCGTCGTTTTCAAAGGGAGGGCACTGAGTCAAATAGAAAGATTTTTCAGTTGGTCCCCCCAGTACTGCAGACTCACACTTAACTTCGTGACGTTAGCCATCGAACTGAATCTTGTAACTCATATGATAGATACACAGAAATTCTTCTCACACTTCCTTCGCCTTCAAAGTCATCAAAGTTAAACAATTATTTATGTATTATCATCCTCACCAAGTCGAGTTAATGTTGAAGCTACCACACATGAACATCTTCAAAAACAGTCATGCTAAAACAAAACAAAGTTATAGCCTTGAAGCTAATCTTCTTTCCACTTTTCCGACCTACGGTCAATCCATCGAAAACCTCTGAAATGATTAGTGCCCTTTTTAAAAAAAATTAGGTTTACTTTTTTATTATTATTAGGTTCCCTCTGTGTAATGCTTTACCTTAACATACGGTTGTGTATGCTAGGTTTTGCTTATGAGTTACCGTCAGACAGTAAGGTGGACTGAGCTTCTTATCCAAACAATACGGTTATCTCCCTACGGCGCGAAAGAGAGATTACGTCAAAGCTAGCTTCCCTCCAACCGAACAAGCTAACCGTTCTTCTTACGGGTAACCAACGTTACGGACAAGGTAGTGGAGTCTGTTTTGCCATTGTAGTGTTTATGTGGATTACACAGAAGCTACAATATCGGCACAGGATATATGTTATATGAAGTTTTGGTATTTCAAAAAAAATCCTTCAATGAATGGACTTCTATGGGAGTTAGCAGAGAGGTGGTCCCTCCAGCCTACGTCGATTCTTCTACTTCCGGGAATTCGCCTGCCCCCTTGCTGGAGACGCATCCCATTCACTTTAAATGGGCTCACGTGATCCGTTGGCGAACTGAATTGTGGGTCCGTCGCGTCGCGTTTCTCCCGCCGCTCGCGTTGTGGAGTTCAGCTGTTGCTGCACCGACAGACGGCACCGGCCAATCAAGCCAATCTACGGACGGCACCAACCAACATTACGGTTTTACTTCAAGTCATTTGCATAGCTACCGTTGCGAACACCCACTGGCATGCGTTGACTGAACGCAGCTGTGTGTGGGAGCCGTTAGAGACGAATGACCGTGCATCATAACTAAGGGACGCCAGCTGTACTCAGTGATACTGCAGACTTGTAAAAGTAGTTAGAAAATAAGGCAGAAAAACGACAAGTTTCCTCATGCTGCTTCCTTATGTTGGAATGTGCAAAAATGTACAAACAATCAAGAGGATTCCTTCTTGTATGTGATTTCTGCAACAGTGATACTGCAAACGTGTTGATAGCCTATTGTTGGTTTTTATGCTGTAGTGTAAAGCATGTCACACAGTAGCTTAGCCTACAGAAAACACTTAATTGATGTGATATAATGATTAACTTGTTAAATGTATGCCTACAATGGTTTATTAAACATCTTCATAGTCATTTATTTAGTCAGTCGACATGTTCATGTTAATGAATAGGAAGGACAGCTAAACAATAGCTATAAACCAAAATTTCACGCAATATCTGCCTTGAGTCCCTATGCGTGAGTCACAAGCTCCTCCCAGCTGACTCGATTATTTAATAAATAAATGTGAATTACGAATAATAATAAAAAGCTTCTACCTAATGTAACTATTTTTTCCATGAACTGTAGATGAAAACAGGTTTTTCCCCGCTGTATTCTCCATAAAGAGTAAAGTAAATTATGTACTTATTTCCGGAATTGACGTCACTTCCTGGACTCGTCTGAGGCTGGTCTAATGGGTCTGAGGTCTCTCAATAGGCTTGTTCGGCTTCGGCTGAGTCTGACTTGGGGTGCATTCAGGGCACTTAGGAATGACAAGGACCGCCCCCATGGCTACTTGGTTTTTCCGACAGCAAGTGTTCATGTGCTTTGCCGTCGGAATGTGTGACAAACCCGGATGCCACAACAAAGGTTAAAACATACACTCACTAATCCTAAACAAACAACTGTATTTGCTTAAAATATAGTGTAAGACGCTCGTGAAAGAAAGATATGCAGCTTTCAAGTGACAAAAACGGCAAATTCCCAAGTTCACATTAAAACTGTTGGACATGAAAGGCCACATGGACTACAAACGAACTACAACGTGACGACAAAAGTGATGATGAGCCCCTAACTGGGCAACTCTGTTAGCAAAATCTAGCCCCAGTTTCCGACCTCTGACTCACACATTACGTGACGTGAATGACGCGGAATGATGATGTTTTCACTCGGAGAAAGGTTTTTCCAAAGCCCATGAACGCTAGGTATGTCTGGCTTACTACGTAAACGTGATCTTCAGAGGCTAGCCGGGAGGAGCTACAACAGAGGGCAGCTCATCCCGGACAGAAAGGCTACAGTCTGCCTGACGTGACTCACGGGAGACATCGCGGAATGTTGTTTGCAATAAACACAGCATAACTTTCATTCTTACTCATTAAAATGAGCATGATGACTGACGAAATAAATTCTTATGATGTAGTTTAAATAAACCACTGTTGTCATACAGTTAACAGGCCTGCATTGTAGCACATAAATTCAATATCAAGTGTTTCCCCTATATGGGTGTCTATCTATTTAGCCAACAGCAGAAAATAACAGAATATCCAACCGTTTTCAGTAGGCTAGCCTACCATTGTTGCAGAAATCACGTATAAGAAGATATCCCTTCGATTTCTGTTTATTTTCGCATATTCCAACATAAGGAAGCAGCATGAGCCTCCAGTCATAATCGTCATGAGGACATTCCTCCCAAATGGCCCTATCACGTCTTTGAACTGACGTCATGAGGGCGTGTTTCAGCTCGTGGAAGGCAACTGCAAGATCTGTCTGCAGGCTAAGACTCCCGCGATATTTTAAGGCCATGTGACATGGTGTCACGGTGGTAAGTCCCTCCCCGGCTGACAGAAGTCGGACAGAATTTCTAACCAGTATGCATTGCGTCCATCCCAGTATGCATTGTGTTCAACCCAGCATGCATCACATCAAGTCAGATCTGCCGCAAGTCGAACTCGCCTAATGACTTAACCCCTACTGCCCCTTGGGTAAACTACAGTCCTGTAGGAAGCGTCCATTCTTCTTCTTCTTCTTTTGGCTAATGGCGGTTCACAATATAGGATTGTATATCGCCACCTACTGCACAGGAGTGAGTGATGTGATCAGGTCAAGTCGTGGCATGTCATCATATCATCATCTCCTCCCTGTTCTCTCCAGTGTGACCTGTGGTCAGTGTATTTCCTGCAGTGAAAAAGGATGTGCTCTACATCTTCTTTGACTTGGCATTCAGTGCAAAGCCTATCAGTTTTGCCCAACACATGTAATGTGGCATTGATGCCAGCGTGCCCTAATCTCAGCCTTGTGTATACAACTTCCTCCCTTCTTCCAAGCCCCACTGATGTAATTCTTCTCCCCCCAACCTGCTGTTGCACATTAAAGTATTTCCTGCCCTTTGGGTCTGACTCCCATTCATCCTGCCACCTATTCATGATTTCTGTCTTAATATAAGATTTAGCTTCCCCTTTTCCTAGTGGAACATGGATTGAGATACATTGGTGGCCTAATGCGTCCTTGGCAGCTTTATCTGCGGTTTCGTTACCCTTGAGGCCCTTATGAGCTGGCACCCAGCAAAATTGGACAATGAGCCCCAGATTACTGAGTTGAGCCAAAAGCTGCCTAGTTTCAATAACCAAGTCATCTCTTACTGCATTTCCAGAGATAAAGCTTTGCAATACTGAGAGTGAATCTGTGCAGATGACTGATTTAAAAGGCTTGACTTCTTCAATCCATCTCAATGCAGTAATTATAGCAGTTAGTTCTACTTAATATATGGATAAGAAGTTATTCAGCCGGTATCCATACGTCCTTTGGAATTCAGGTATATAGATTCCAATACTACACTGGCCAGTTTGAGGGTTTTTTGAGCCATCTGTAAATATCTGTACGTACCCATAAAATGCAGAATTCAAATAAGTTTTACAATGTATTGCAAATCCAATATCATTAGGGTGGTCTTCCTTCACTTTCAGTAGCTCTGTGTTAACATCTGGGGCAGGAAGGATCCATGGGGGTACATTACTCATAGCCAATGCAGAGTTAAACTTAAGGCTTTTTAAACCAAACACGCTTGCAGCCTCTTCAATGGACCACCCAAATCCCTTTCCTTCTTTATAATATTCCCAACAATCTTTGAGCACTGACATGGCTGGGCTGTCAGTGCAACATAGTCAATAGCCAATTTTTCAAAGCGCAGCTGAATAGGAGTTTCCTTTGCCTCCACTTGCAGGGCACTGATGGGAGTTGTCTTAATGGCACCCAGGGCTATTCTCAGGGCCCTTGAGTGTACTCTCTCAAGTTTCAGGAAGTGTCCATTGTTTTTCTAACCCACTTTTAACTTCCAACAAAATTACGTCTCACTGCAACGATGCGCCATCTAGTGGACAAACGACTACTTATCGCCAATACTGGAAATGCAGCCATGATGATGATGATGAATATTTTTGGCTTTCTTTTAATCCTACTGAATTTGTAATTATGTATCGGCCGTTCTAATACCGATAGTATGTGGGTGCCTGTGTGTGTATGCATGTGTATATGTGTGCACCGCCATCTACAGGCCAATGAGTGTACAGTCACTAAATGTACACATAACCTAATTTTTTTTTAGACCCCCCCCCCCCATGGATGAAATTGACCGATCCCAAGCCACGCCCCCTTTTAATATGTCACAATGAGGACTTCGGAGGACCTCGGTCAACCTCGGTCAATTTTGAATTTTCTAGTGTCCATTCTGTATGACAATACGCCGGTTATGCGAATGCTATAATGCTTCTTTTGCGAGTAGCTAAATAACTAAAGAGCTCAAAAAGGTTCAAAGATAAGCCTGGGATACTTGTAGAAGTGACATCCGATATCCTGACCGTGTGAAACGTTGACACACATAGCATAGGCCTAACTTTGCATAACTTTGGATAGCTACTTTTCAGTAAAGAAATCTGAGTGTGTACGAAAATGTTGCCTTTATTTGTGTTCATAACTACACACAAAAACATAACTAAATCTGGTTTCCACTGATGAAACGACAACATAAGCCTACGCAAAAAATTATACCTACCTTGCAGGAACTGAACTCGCACATTCATACGAAAGACGCACAAAAGGCTACAGTACACCTTCAATCACGTATCGCCTTACACACAACAAGAATAAGCCTACTTTCAGCTTTGCTACCTTGCCATGTTTAACTTGGGATAGAAGGAAGACTGTTCACAGAAATAAGCTAATGATCATTTTTTCAACAAACGCAATAATAGCCTACTGCATGGCTGAACGAGAGATAGCCAATGTCTTCTAAAGATCGAATCGTGCAAATTCAAAACTATGCCTTGCTATATAGGCTATGCAGTCTCGAAATCGCCAATATTAGACCTAGGCTACTACATTGCCTATGTTTAAATTAATTATAGCATAAGCGGGCACTGATGAAGTCTAGTGCAAGACAAATCACGTCTGCAAACATATGTCATGCGTGATTTGGGTTTGAACTCGGAGTGGTTTCTTTTCAATACACTTGTATCATGTTTATTTGAACTCTTCCTTCTAAAGCAGCCATTCAAAATAATAAGTAGGCTATCGGCCTACCGAAGAGAAGCTATCTCTCCACCCCAACATGAGCTGCTTAACAGGCTAGTCACTCTCCTAAGTTGCGTGGGAACTTGGATCTGCAGCACTTGGTCCCGTTTATTAATCCTCGAAATATGGTTAGATTTTGTTATGGACACGTCGACACCATATTTTTGCACAGTCTGTTTATTGAATCAGAGTCACATCTGCAGCAAATACGGTAAACTACCTGCTCGTGATAACGTGCTAATTGTTTATCCCCAGTTAACATGCATCCCATAAGATCCACGACACCGGACTGGTTTGTCCTCAATTTGTGGTGTTCCACCTCGTTGATAACAGCGGACATTGTGAATGTGTCCATCTGCATACTGAAGGCTTTTCTGACCTCTGTTTTTTGAATATATCAATATTACTTGACGCCCAGAAATCCAGCATACTGTTGCACTCGGCTAAATGGGGGTGCTGCGTCCCCATGTTGAACACGCGTTCTCCCACACTTTCCTGCAAACTTGTCCGACTTAGCAACAGTAACTATGGGACTGACAATGGGAGGAGGGGCTTGGGATCGGTCAATTCTATGCCAGGTCAATCATACACATACATTTTGGTGCAGTTCTGAACATCTTAACTGAAGATAGGGGCGATTAAAGCAGAATAATATTGCATTTTCATTTTTTTACTGGGGGGAGGGGGGTGCAAATCACAAATGAGTGATTATGGGCCAGGTTGATGTGGGCCCTTGAGACCAACATACCATACCATAAATGATTTTGACCCGTTTCTCACCCTCCTCTCTCTTCCTTCCATTTGCTTCCTACCAAACTATTCTATCATACAGGCAAAAAGCTCCATGCCTCCAAAAAATGTTGGGCCTTGGGGCCTGGGAGTTTTGGGCCTAGATCACAAAATGTCATGATGAATGCTTTTTCTGTCTGGTTGGAAGGACACCAGGTGTGTTTATGTGTTGTTCACATACCTATACATCATACAAATAATCTTCAAGATGATAGAAACACTGTATCACTATACCCACAAAAACACATCTCCATAATGTGCCTTCAATTAATCACCAGTAACTATCATTGATTACACATGTACTGTACCTTTGTGTGTCAGTAACTATCATTGATTACACATGTACTGTACCTTTATGTGTCTTTGGCCAGATCATGTGGAGCGGATCTGTACACAGGGGAGTTTCCCTTTTAGCACAAACAAGACAAAGTGTAATATAAAGGAGGAGAACTGAGCAGTGAGGCTCTCAGTCGGAGGACATTGCCGAAATCACCAGTAACTGTGCTGGTCTGTGCAGTCCATTACCTTGTGGGAATGATGATTAGAGACACAAAAGGACAAGATTGTGAGATTATAAACTAACACAAAATTTAAATCATAACAAGCATTTCTGGAAGAAGTTTAAATAATGCCTAATGTCAAACAGTGTGCCTAAAATTTACTTTTAAATGGGTCTGTGTTGAATATCTCTCAGGTGTCATATTCAGACATGAATGAATCCTCCACCAGGGATACTTTAACTTTCACAGTTTATTTGGGCATAGGCTCACCCAGATATGTATTACTTGCTATTGTTATCTTGATATACCTTGCCACTGTATTAGCCAATGTTACTCTCATGCTGTTGATTTTCCTAGATACATCCCTACACAAGCCTATGTATATATTTGTATTTAGTTTAATCTTAAATGGGCTGATAGGGAGTACTGCTGTTTGGCCAATGGTAATGAATATATTATTGACAAACACCCCTCTTATCTCATATGAAGGATGTCTCATCCAAGCGTTTATCATTATAACCTATGGAGCTTGCAACTACTCCATGTTGACAGTGATGGCTTATGACAGATTTGTGTCCATATTTAAGCCTTTGCAGTACCATACCATCATGACCCCACAGAAAGTAATACAGCTGTTGTTTGTTGCAAACGTCAGTCCTACAGCTTTAATGTTTTTCCAAATATGCCTATCTTCTCAGCTAACATTGTGCAGATACAAAATCAATAAGTTATACTGTGATAATTTAGCCATTACCCGGTTATCATGTGATGACAGTCAAGCCATTAAACATCAAGTTAGCAACCTATATGGTATAGTTAACATTATACTTATTGTAGCCCTGCCAGTGGTTCTCATTTTGTTGTCGTATGTTAAAATTATAATGCTCAGCTTCAAAGCTTCAAGGAACGCAAGACAGAAAACATTTGAAACCTGCTTTCCACACATTATCATTTTTATAAATTTCTCACTGGTAACACTGTTCTCTCTCCTATATAACCGCTTCAATGCGTACTTACCAGGACAGGTCAACATTCTCAACTCAATCAATTATATTCTTGTTCCACCATTGTTGCATCCAATAATATATGGTTTAAAAACACAGGAAATAAGACAAAGGTTCTCAAGAGCCTGGAGAAAAACTGTTCGCAATCATGTCAATTTGCTCTAAAATGTATACTAAAAAGGATAAAGTCCCTATGCACAGCCTTCTGACTTCCAGGTGCTGGCGAAGTGCAGTCAATGAAATTCAGAAAAGTGAAAGATCACCGCACACTGGTAGACTTATTTTCTGGTTTATTTTTCTTTGAACGACACGTTTTGCCATTGCTTCATCAGGTTCACTCTTGATGAAGTAATGGCGAAACACATTGTTTACTGAAAAAATAAACCAGCAAAATAAGTCTACCAGTGTGCAGTGATCTTTCACTTTTCTGAATTGCTCTAAAAATGTACTCCATCATCAGTATTTTCTTTCTGTGCGACAGTTTAAAAGTAACATTTTGCAGCTTCCTATATGACAAATGATCTTGCATCCAGGCTTATCAGAGCCTCTACTGACTTAAAGACATATATGTCCACACATGGGCAAAAAAAATACCATGTAGGGAGAATGTTATACTTCAGATAATATCTTATGGTGAACTGAATGTTATACTTCAGATAATATTTTATGGTAAACTGATACCATATAGAGAGAATGTTATACTTCAAATAATATCTTGTGGTGAATGGAAATTTGTGTCAGCAATTCCCAGTAGCGGAGTACACATCAGACTCTATTGTATGTGATGATGACATTTTGTCAAAACTAAAAATGGGTTATTATACAAGGGTGATAACAGTTGATTGATGTAGGATATTTTGGTATAGCTATTATATATCCAACCAAGTAGGTCCCTGCTTTGTTGTTGTTCTATGCTGCAATTTGCAATACAACATGGTGCATTAAAATGATTCAATATTTACTTGTATTTACTAATAAACTAATATCTACAGTACTCCTGTGTAAGGCAGGTTTTGTTGTAATATCTACTCCTGTGTCAGGCCAGTTGGGATAAGTAATTACTAAATATTATTGTAAATGTTATTTATACAACACCTCTCATACATAACATTCCACACATACTGTAGATTCAAACATTAACGAGCAACACACAAAATAACTAACCAGATAACCGGAGAGAGCAAGCCTTTGAGCAAGCGTGGCTTTATCAAAGAAACTTTATCAAAGCTGCCCTGTGAGTTAGCACAACTCCAGAATGTAACGGGTCCTTCTTTGGGCCAAGCTACACCTTTCTGACCAGTTTTATGAACATCTGTCCAGTTCTGTTACCCTGGGCTTAGACAAACTGAAACAGACTATATTGAAACCATATCTTTATTGACAGAGGTAATAAAGGAGAACATTTGGAAAACTAGATATACCACATAGCGGTACAAAATATACTCAGTTCATCCTCTCCCGCTTGTTACGCTTGTCAATTTGTCTCCATCTCCTACTTTGGTGTGTGTACTGTATGTCAGTTTGTCTCCATCTCCTATAAAGCCTGACCAATTTTGAAGGCTGATAATCTACCAATTTCAATATTTGAGTTATTCAAAAACTGATAACCTATATATCGGCCGATAGTCATTTTTAATAACATTTTAACATGCAAAAATTTTCTCCCATAACAAGGTTGTAATCAAGATAGGACATTATGTATTTGAATAGGCCTAACTATATAGATTCCTAATGAAATACTCTTCAGTCATTTGTTTAAGAAATAAAAGAGTATAAAATAGAAAGAATAAGAATAAAATAGGTCTTTGTTCTGTGATAACCACATTGCCATAAACGACATTGTACTTGCAGTGCCTGTTCACACATGCTATTCCTGTAGAAAACCCATAGCCTGTAGGTAGGCATGCTTTAAAAATAAGATGATACAATGTAAAACCCAACTTTATGTTTCCATGCTGCAAAAGAATTTTATGTCAAGACAACAAAGACAATGGAGTTAACTCAAATAAATCTTGATATTTGACTCAACTCAATTTTAGTTTGTATAACTTGATAGCTTTAGTTGCTATAACTTGATTACTTTACTTTATATAACTTAATATCCTTAGTTGATATAACTTGATGGTCAAGATGAAGACACAAACAAATCCATCATTCTCAATGCCTGTCCAGGTTATTCGCTATGTACAGTTAGCCTGGTTTCACCAGACTCTGGAGTCTGGACACCCAATTGGGGAATGTTTCCAACCCTAGCATCCCTGCTCCCAACTCTGCTAACAACTTACACATGTGAGAGAGAAATAGGCTACAGCATAGCAGCTTAAAGGTTTAGTAACACTTTACTTGACAGTATCTACATAATAGAGACATGAGACATGGGCAGTATTTTAATTATATGTATTTTAAATACGTATTTAATTACTTTAGTGTATTTTGTAATTTGTATTTTGCAGGATTGGAACAAATCTAATGTAGTTTGTAACAAAATACTTTGAGGGATTGTAATTAGAGTATTTCAAATACTTAAAGCTGCAGTTGGCAAGATTTTTTTGATCATATTCACTGAAACCGACACTATTCTCTGACAGAACAACATACATCAGCCGGTTTTAGAAAAAAACCCGCACTTCTACCTCCACCTAGAGCCTGTTATTTGTTTTGCAAAAATCCACAGCTCCCGGTTCTTCTGGTCCAATCAGAGCAGGGCTCTGTGAGATCTGACTGTCAATCACAGTCTGGTACGCAATGACGAGCACAAACTCGATGAAAGGGTGCTCGGTGGTAGTGGGGGGGGCAGGAGAAACATTCAAAATGTTGGCTAAGTCCCCTCAATCTGTCAGACTTCCCAACTGCAGCTTTAAATACTTAAGAACAATCTGTTCTTTTTTCTCTAATAAGCCAACATTTCATCACTCAGTTAAATATACTAACCATTACAATAAGCTATGCTTATCATAGTCCGGGAGCCAAAGGCCAGAATCATGGTGAACCTGGTTTTGTCAGTTAGTTTTTTTCTTTTTCTTTGTTGTTTCTTGTTGCCTAGGGGTTACTCCATAAGAATAGGGTGGGTACCCAATGATATCCCTTGAGCAATTCCCTATATTCAGCTCTAAAGTTGACCTAAGTAGATAGATAGATGGATAGATAGATAGATAGATACTTTATTGATCCCCAAGGGGAAATTCAAGTAGCGATTTGTCCATACAAATACTAATTTCATTACCCCTTTGGAGGGACAGTGTAAAAAGTGTTAACCCATTTTTCCTTTTCCTTGCAGTATTGCCACATTGTGACCAACGTAAGTCTCTTTTATGATCCCCTCTGGACAACAAATTAAAAAAAAAAAAAAAAAGTCAACTGAGGGAGCAAAATGGTCAATAGCCTGGGTGCCATTCCGAACTTAGTCCCGCCCACAACATTTGAGGTCGGGAAGTTCGGTCTGGCATTGTGGAGCAAGTATGCTCGCCCTACTGTAGATCGGGCGGACCAATCAAATCGGGCTTTACGATGATGGACAGGTGAGCAACAGAGGTTTTATCACTGAAAACAATTATTTCTGAAAACTTTGGCCAAAGTTGAGATGTGGGAAAACTTGTGGTTTCACTTTCATCAAGGGAAAACAGCGATGTTGCATTGCGACATGTTCCCTCGTTCGTTTGAAATCTCTGATTGACCACCTGTTCGAGGGATTTGCGACAGCCTTTCCCAGCTGTTTAACATGTTTGTAGCATATCAGCATACCTGTCAACACTCCCGTTTTTCCTGGGTTTCTCCCGTATTTCAAGGTCATCTCCCAGCACCCTCCCGTTTTGTTATTTCTCCCAGAAAACTCCCGTGATTTGCATGGCCATCAAACTTCATTTTAAAATCATTGATCCATTCAGGTTGCCAGATTGTGTATGAAATACACCCTACACATACACGATCACTTAGTTTCAATTTCAACCGTTTTGTCATAGGCTAAAACCTGGCAACCCAAAACCCAAATAAGGAAGCGGGTGCCGACTGCGCAGCCTGAGGGCCTGTCCACACGGAGACACTTTTTAGGTTAAACGCAGAGGTTTTGCTTCGTCTTGGCCGAGCGTCCAAATGAATCCTGTAAACACACTGCCCGAAACCGCACTTTTCTGAAACCTGGTCCCAGAGTGGAAACATCTGAAACCGTAGCCCGTTTGAATTAGTTTAGACAGCGAAACCGCACATCCTGCTTGCGTATCGATGATGTCATCGCCACACCTCAGCTGCCCTGGACTTGCACTTATAGTATTGCCTAACAATACTAGTTTTCATACATGACATTACCTACGATTACACTCCGTAAGATAAATATCACAACTGGTGCTGCGCAGCGCCGATAGCTTATGACTTGGTGGACTGAACACTGTTTTTCCCGGTGTTTTTTTATGCATTCTAGCTACTGTCAGTGACGCGAGAGAACTTAAGTTATTAGGAAAGTGTGCTGTAAGTTTAGGCTACATTAATTTGTGCGTAGTGCCAGTGTCATTCATTTATTTTACATGTCTTACAACATATATACATGCATTCACAGTCGAGTGAAATCAGATATAAGCATACAAAGACGCTTAGAACTTACGTTAAGCCGATGGTAGCACACTGAATGCAAATGCGCGATTTGATGCAGGCAAACGTATTGACTGTTACTAACGAAGGTTTTATAGCAATATTATAAATGTGGCGACAGAATAGCCTAGAACTTGGGTAAGCCTTGCGTTTATGGCCTAATTGTGGTGATAGCCAAAACTAATGTGAATCACGGACTATCCTACAACCAAAGAAAGTAAAGGTGATTAGTAGGCCTACCTGCATTAGCCAAATAAAGGACGGGACTGCACCCTTCACAAACCGTAAAATAAAGTTTATTACAGTTGACTACAGTTGACAGTTCACCATCAGTCCACACAAACAATTCTGGTTTCCTTGCACTAGCCATTTCGTCGTAGCCTATTCTGTCTGTTTGTAAAGCGCAAGTTTTGGTCAATTTCTGTAAAGAAACAGTACCACCTATAGGCCTGGGGTATGAGGTAACGTGTTGAGTCGTGTTGAGATGGATCCATTTGGACGCAAATATTCTTGATACGGTTCCAGGGAAGTCAATGGTTGTCTTTCAGAAAGGCGTATCTCTTCCACTGGCTCTCCTCAGGGTTGTGTACTTTCCCCTCTGCTGTACATCCTCTACACAAATGACTGTAGAAGTCAGCATATAAATAGGCATATCCTGAAATTTGCTGATGACACAGTCATTGTGAGTTTACTGCATAAACATGAATCCCAGCATGGGCCAGTGGTTGATGAGTTTGTCTGTTGGTGTGACAAGTCTTTTCTTCAGTTAAACATCTCAAAGACAAAAGATATGGTCATTGATTTTAGAAGAAACCAATCCTGTTCTCCACCACTGACTTATATAAATGGAAGCTGCATAGAGATGGTTGACCAGTATAAATATCTCGGTACAATGTTAGACAACAAGCTCAAATTTGATATAAATACCGAGGCTATTTGCAAGAAGGGACAACAACGGTTGTACTTCCTTAGGAAGCTCAATTTGTTTAATGTGGATAAGGTTATGCTGTCTTTATTTTACAAATCTTTTATAGAATCTGTTCTCACGTTTTCTTTTATTGCCTGGTATGGAGGCATCAGTCTTAGGGACAAAAACAATCTTAGCCACATTGTGAAGGTGGCTGGGAAGTTGATTGGCTGTCCACAGTTGTCCTTGCTGACCATTTATGAGAAGCAGGTCATCCAGAAGGCAAGTTCTATACTGGACTGTAAAAATCATCCCCTTCACTATTCATTTGAAGCTCTTCCCTCAGGCCGGAGACTAAAAGTCCCATTTTATAAGTCCAATAGGACAAAAAACTCTTTTATTCCTAGTGCAATACGCCTGCTAAATTTGCACAATTTTGCTTTATTGCACAGAAACGATTCTGATGAGCATCTGTCAGGAACGTAGATTGATAAGACAGTTTCTTTCTTTCTTATTTTCTTTCTGAACCTTCTTAACTGATATTAACCTGTGTCTTTTACCCCATCTTGTGTCTTTGTGTATCTTATGCTATTTATATGTGTACCTGACTGCGAGACAAGTTTCCCTTTGGGACAATAAAGTTAACTGAACTGAACTGAACTGAAGACGGAGGAAAAAAAGATCGGTTTGGTACGTGTGGACTAGGCCTGAGTCTCGTCGTAAGCAAGCGGGCTAGTTGAATGGCCTACTCCAGAACTAGCTGTTGTGAAATTGTTGGGAATTTAATTGATTAACACATCACATAAACTGTTTTTGAGTGTTGTTGATACACTGAACTTGTGCCCTCGGAACCAAATCTGATAGCAAGCAGCTTTGGAGTTTTGGAAGTAGGCTGCAGGCAGGCAGCTGGTGGATACATAACTGTCATGCGTAAGGTAATGGTAAGGTAAAAGCAATGACCGAAATGCAGTGTTGAAACACGTGTATGAAACGTATTAAATATGCAAACACAGATCCCCCCCCCCCTCCCGTTTTTGGAAAGCTAAATGTTGACAGGAATGCACAGGGTGCGATTTGTGTAAAAACCAGAGGGGGGAATGATTTTGAATAAGTTTGTAACCCCCCCCCCAAAAAAAAAAAAAAAAAAATGAACGAACGATTCATAGCCTAGTAATGTCATGGCTAATAATACCCTAGGCCTATATTATTTTTGCCACCTTTGTAACATTTTAGTTTTAGTTTACCGTGGTGTATGACTTTAAACAGCGAGTGTGCTTGGTATGATGATCAGCTCCTCTAATGCAGGGTAGGCAGGGGCGGAGCTAATGGTTCACTATAGGGGGTGCGACGATCTTTAGTGGGCCCCTATACTGTCGGTGTTTATTCCAACATCATGTTTTATTTAGCCCACTTCATATTGTGCTTATTAGAGGCTGAGGCATTTTGTTTATGTCCTGATGACCTAGCCTACCGTTTAGTCTGTGCATCGGGGCAGCTGTGCGTATCATCAGGCAACTCAACGAGAGAGAATTTCCCGTGTGTGTTCACACAAAGTTAGCCCACCATAATTTCCCAACTGCTTCACAACTGTGCAGTATCCCATTAACTGCTCGACAATAGGCTATTTACAAATTTCTTTTAAATTTGTAAACACGTTGTCAAAATCAACTTTAATGTACGCATCTTTTGTTTGAGCAGGAGAGGGAATTATAGCCTAACAAACGCACACAGCAATTACAGAAGTTGTGGGCTAGGCTACTTGCTTTCTTTTACTATGGTTGCCTGTTATCAACACACAATGTTAAGCTAATTCACTAACTCAAGACTTCAAGGCTATCATGGATATAAAACGTTTTTTGGAAACAATGAAAGGGTGGAGGCAGCAAAACTAGAGGAGTTATTTCAGATGAACAAGGTAGGCAAATTAGCCTGGCGGGCCATCCTATATCATTGACATGTATAGTCTGGCATCGAATCATTCACCTCGCTTAATCCAAGGGGCGGGCAGAGAATTGTCTTTCAAACTGCCTAGGCATGCAATAGGCCAGCGCTACGACCATATCCGTATCCGGTCGGCAAAACGGCAAATACATCCTTCTTCGAAAGGAATGACTTAAGTGCATTGTGTTGATCTACTTTCAAAGAAAAGCACAAGTCCAACTCCTCCAAAGTTGACGCCAACGCCGATTCAAACAACCACTCTTCGTTTGCCATAGCCACCTTCCTTGTTGTTCACCGTCGCAGGATGTCGTTATCCTGTTAAGCCCGCCTTAAGACTCTCTAACGAAATAGAGCGCTGTGATTGGCCGTCATCCACGGTGTTAAGCCAATAGAAATTCCTATGGTTCGATACTAGACGTACAAGCTGAGCAAATTAATTTGCCGCCGCTAGGGTGCGTCTAGATTTCTAGGCTATAGGCAAATGCTTTTCAAAACGTTAGCATTATAATGTTTACTGATGTTAAAGCGTGAACGGTGTTTAAAGCCATAAACAACGGTAAACTAGAACAAAACTAACGGTAACTTTACCCTTATAGGGTGGTATAAAGTTGTCCAAATGAATTATTAGGCGTTATTGTTGTATAATGCATTTTGTACTAGGCTACTTTTTAGGTGGCCAATGCATGAACGAAACCGGGAAACGGACAAATATTAAGCCTTTCAATGTTTTGTTGCGCGCGGAGGGGTAGATGCGCTTAACCTTCATTCCTGCTGGCGCGCCTGATAGTGACTGCTGTTGTCGCGGCAAGCTTAGGCCTATGCTCCTGCCTCTAAATAGGCACAGTGTAGACTAGACCTACACTGTAATAAATGCAGCCTGTAGCATAGGCTACTTCGGCAAACCCAGACCGGTTGTGGCATCAGTTTCGCTTTTAAAACGCAACAGTGTAGCGAGAGGGAGAGTGCGGGATATTTAATTTGCAGCATGACAGACGAACTCCCATTGTGAGCGCACTCTACGGACCAGTGGCATCTTTAGTAGGCCTAACATTTTAGTACAAATAAGCATCGGTAAATATAACAATTAATCAAGATAGATTTGGCCAAAAGTGGGCCCCCTTTGCGGTCGTGGGCCCGGAGCGACCGCCCCCCCTGCCCCCCCCGCTCCCTCCGCTTATGAGGGTAGGACTACGTTTTGACAAGCAAACAAATTCACCTTGTTCTTGCCCCATCTGAAACTTCTCTACTTTTGCTGCCTCCATCCTTTCTGTATTTGTTGTGTAAAAAACGTTGTATATTATGGCACTTAAGTCTTAAGTTAGTGAATTGGCTAACAGTGTTAGTTGGTAACCAAATAGCCTACACGTTGCGCTACACGCTGCGTAGGCTACGTGCATTCTCTCTCCTGCTGATTTGCGTTCAGTAGCCAAGTGCGTAATATTGCAAAAGTTGAAAAAATAAATGTGTTTATTGTAGCCTACAGAAAATAAATAGCCTTTCATACTGTCAGTTAATTGCCTACAGTGCAGTGAAGAGTTTGGAGAGTAAAGTTATAGGGCAATTTGAAGTAATTTGAAGTCATAATTTACGAACCAGAACATAAAGACCATGAAGCTTCTATTTCTTGCAGCTGTTAAAACACCCGCTAGATAGTTTAAATACCCACCAACATACGTTTTTGCAGTACAGATTATTTCTAAAAGTTATTTGTCTACTACTGGCTGATTTATCAAACGAGTGCTTTCTCGTTCGTCCTCCGCAAACTACAGGTATTTCGGTAGAGAGCCATTGAATAAGCGATGCCAAGCAATTTCTGTAACACTTTTTGTGACATTCAGCAAATATCTCCTCATTTAATGTAAGTTCCTTCGGACAATAGGCCTACGTTCTACTCTACGTGCAGTTGTCCTCCATCTCAGTTGCATCAGTTTTCTAATTTTGAAGGTTCTAAAACATTATTATGCTTCACTGAATCCTTCTCGTTTTCTTTAATTTGTCCAGCTAACTTTTCCATTGAACCTAGCCATTTATGATGGATTACACACTCGACATTCTGAAATGTCCTGCACGATCAAGGCCAAATTAAGTTATCACGCAGCCACTGTGTCAGCAGCATCAGTGCTGACGGTGACGGTGCGTTTCTGATGTCAGATTATTAAGTGTGCTTGCAAAGCAGCACACTTATTGTTCTTCTTAAGTTTTATTATTATTTTTCCCGTCTCCCTAATTTTTTGTCAGCCCTAGCGCCTAGGCCCTTTGAGACACCGTTCCAACTTTAAAACGTCCGGTCAGTACCGGTGTAAGTTGGTCGCGAAGATGATGTCAGGTGGGCGTGCCGTTCGTCCGCCATATTGCATTGAACAGAAAGCGAAACTAAATTTTCAAAGGTCACAAATTTGGTCCGAACGCTACGAAACTTGACGTACATTATCCTTGGACCAAGCCTCACAAATGTTAGCGGAAGGATTTTTGATTTTCGAAGGCGTTTGCCCGTCACAGCCAAACAAAATTGGCGGCGAAGCTCCGAAACAGGAAGTCGTCCATATCTCAGGAACACTGTCACATATCGATACCAAATTTTGTATATGAACTGGGGACTCCAGTGTGAGGGTGCATAAGCTAAAAAAAAAAGAAATATTCCAAAAGTTTCCATCATTTGGCAAACCACCCACAGGTATTTGGTAACTCTCACCATTCACCTTCTATCACAATGCCTTCCAAGTATGCTCAATGTCTATGGGCAGCCACAAGTCTCTAGGCAACCTTGCCCAATCATGAAATCCTTGCTCTGCCATGGGATAGTATGGGCTTACGAACTGAAATAGCAAGGAGAACAGTAGCTATATATAGCTTACATAATAGAGTTGTTTTCACATTGACGGTATTCAAATTACATTTTTCATTATTGTTACATATCATGATGGGAGAGTATTATTAAAAATGTTACAAGTATGCAAATTCATATGTTTACGGGAAATTAGGTTTTACTGGGTTGTTTTGTTGTAAAGACATGCAAGGCATTCTGGGTCAATGAACAGTGGTCGGCAGCACTCCATAGGCTACGTATTAATATGAATAGGTGTTTCTGTAAACCTAGGGACAATAAACAGCTATCTCTGTTACAAAAACGAGTTGGTAATCGCTCATTGAAGAGGGAACTATGATAAAAAGATTGTTTTCCTAAAAGCATGGTGTTGACAAAAGAATAAGCAGGAAATGCCACGTTAATCTTAAATAGCCTACATAATGCTAGGTGGCAACGTTGTATTACATTTCACTAAATGCGGTGGAATTAGTGTGAACTTCACAAGGAAGGAAGGTGCAAATATTATGTAATTTATCATGGGAAATTATTGGAAATGTTATTTCTTGTATATTCTAATTGCAAACCACACACATCCATTCGTAATCATACATTTAATACTGGAAGACTGTAATTTCGTTTATTTGATGTTGCTTAGCAACGGGGACAGACTTCAGAGCAAAGATTCTAGAACAGAGCTTCAGAGAGACACGTTTTGAGTTCGTGGCCAAGTAGGCTACCTAAAATATTGGTTTCCATGTGTATGTGCTGGATAGGGTTGCCAACTGTTCCGTAAAATACGGAATCGTCCCGTATTTGCAAGGAAAAAGATGTGTTCCGTATTGAACTGATACGGAACGCATTTTGTTCCGTATTATTGAGAATCAACTCGTGCAAATCCATGACAGATCAGTATTATAAGTTAGACTGAATGAAAAATTCACGATTTGTATGAGATAAAGGAAAACTTTGCTGCTGTCCTTTATCCCTCTCAGTTTGTCTGTCATCACTATCCCAACAGAGAATGCACTTTTCGTTTGAGCCACTGTGAGTCAAGTATATTACGCTGATAGCCTAGTAGCATGAGATGACATGTCTTGCTCAGAGTTTTACAGTGCATCTGTGCAAGATAAACAAATAGGCTAGCCTACTTGCTGCAGAGACAGAAAAAAGCCAGAAATAAAATAAGGCTTCACCAAATTCAGAGCTTCTACAGCTGCTTGTGATGTTCAAAATTTATTTTTTTCTATGACAGCATATCTGCCAGTTCAGTTTTCAGAGTTGTTTGGTTTGAGTATAATAGGCTACAAACAGTTATTTTTTATCAAGTGTTTTAGCATCGAAATTATTCTTGTTTTGCACCAGATAGAAAATGAGTAGGCTAGTAGGTTACATTAATTCAATATGGAGCCCTGGAGGCGTCATTGCAAGATTTTTTTTTAAAATATATTATGAGAATGTGCGCTCATTTGACCAAATTGTGCACTTGTTTTACTCAATTATGATCTCATTTTACTAGATTGTGGATAAAATGTAGTGTATTATGTACGCATTTTAGTAAATAATGGCTCACAATTTTGTAAAATGATGCACTATTTAGTACAATAATACATACATAATTTCAATACCCACTAACTGAAGTAGATGCCGGTGTACTGAAGTGTATTACCCCCCCCCCCCCCCCCCCCCCGTTCCTTATTTTCATATCAGAAAGTTGGTAACCCTAGTGCTGGATGATGTGCTTCCTTTATGAAAGTAAGTGTTTTATACAGTTAACGTTACAGACATAATGAGTCATGTTGTAGTGGTCCACATAAATGTGCCCCTTCTGTTATTAGAATGCTAAGCGGAGATCATTCATTTCTTGTGTGGCTAGAAGCTAGCTAGCTAGGTCAGGGAGGAGATGTTGCTGTAACGTTAACGTTATGAGATTTATGTTGCTTGATATGCTTGTACTCGTAACTTCGTCACTCGTAACTTTAGGACTCCTATTTTTTTTTACTAAGAGTAATTCAGGAAGCATTTTAGCCCTAAAAGTAGCCCTGAGTCTGTGACAGCTTAAGCAAGGACTCCTAATAAGACCGATTCACAAACAATGTTTTGTGGTGGCATTTCACGTCGTGATGTTTTGAAATGCGTCTAACAATCACGAGGGAACAATTTTGCATTGTAGGCATAACTAAGGGATGCAGTAACACCACCAACAACAACCAAAACTAGCCTACTCATTGAAACATGTACATTAAATGTAACATTTCATTGTGAATCAAATTAAAATATTTTCCTCTTTGCAAACGTTGGCATAGGCATATGGTGACAGATTAATTTAATAATGTTGCTGAGTGAATCACGGTAAGTGCGAATGAAGTGGCCACTTCTTAATAGGAGTCACTGTATGGAAGTAGGCTAAGTAAAATAGAGATGTTTAAAATAAGATAAAGTTAGGATAGCACTATGCCCGCTTGACAACGGCAGAGATAACTGGCCTTTGGCCATAGCAACCATCCATTTAGAAAGACTGGCCTTCATAGCAACCAAGGATCTTAGCTGTGATTCATGTAGCTACAGTATGCATACAATGTGATGCAAAGTATAGAAAGGTGATGAAATATACAGAGACAGGTCAAGAAATATAGTGCAATGTAGACAGTAGTATACAGTTGATTTATAGAAGGTGGTTTAGAGTAATATGAATTAAATATAAATATGTGCAGTGTATTAGCAGTTATCTCATACAATAAGTAGAATAATGTATGTAGTAGTAACATTATAATAGTAGAAATAATAATATAGATATATAGTGTGCAGTGTATTAACAGAATATAATAAAACGGAATAAATATGGATATTCAATATGACAAATATATAACAGATATGTACATAACATACGGCTATGTGCAGTGTGGAAACAGTGTCATTGTAGTGCAGAAACAACATTATAAGAGTAGTAAGAATAAGTCTATGTGCAGGATGAATAGTATGAAGATCAGTAGAATAACTATGTATAAATGTAATTACAATAGGCCTATGTACATTTGTAAATAAATAGAAAACTATGGGTGAGAGGGATAAATTAATTTTATTTAATCGTAAAAGTAAATTGCATTAAATTAAATTGCAATTAAAAATCTTTCCAGTAGGCTTTAATGTCACGCAAAAAGTACAACCAAACCTGAGCTTGATCAACTAGAACGTCTAAAGAACCACAACTTGAGTGTAGTTTTTTGCTGGGTCCCAGGCCATGTTGGTCTGAGTGGAAATGAGAAAGCGGACAGTGCTGCCAAGCAAGCCCTCAATGAAGAAGTCACAGAATGTCAAATCCCTGCCCCAGACCTTAAACCTATACTGAACTCTTACATCACAGATAAGTGGCAATCTGAATGGGATTAATGTACCAACAACAAGCAAGGAATGTGAATTTTGGCACATTTTCATGATCCACTGGGTCGTTATGGGCCACACAAAATACGGTGTTGCTAAAATTACTCCTATTGTGGCTATTAGAGACATGCGTTCATGAGTATCCAGCTACATTCAATGAGTTAAGTAAAATACATTCACACACAAAAAAAACCCCCATCACTAATGTTGTGGACATTCCTTTATTCTGAGATACATCAATAGGCTCTCAAAACAATCCCAAACAGACATAAGGTCTTTATAGAGCAAATCCATATAGATTATTTGTCAAATAAACCAGTAAAACAGAATTAGGGGATAGAATATATAACATTCACACTCATAGCTCATATTTCTAAAATAAATCAGTGAAAAAGTATCCTGACAAACAAGCAGCATTTTAATGCCTTAGTCATATTTCATAATTTCACATTTTTCTCTAGGTTACCTGATAGCCCAGTTTGAGAGGTGCAAGACGCGTGACATTATTTATTTTTGCAGCCAATCACTGCTGTTGTTTTATTTTATTGATTTGATTTTAGTCATAGAAGCTAAATTCGAAGGCAGGCCACAGGTAAAAGCCAACGAACCGCATTCACCCCACAAGGCAATAGTTGAATAGAGCTTTTGAGGTATTGCCACTGCTCCAACACTGAAAGGCACTGTTAGAATGCTTGGATCAAGCCAGGTTCAGCATAGCGTATGTCACTGTCTGCTCACGTTGGTGACCGGACCAGGGCAAGCACACTTTCACAGTTCCCGCCGGAAATGCAGTCTAGTTATGTAGGCTAGCCTACTAGACTGTTCTCACGTTGCAGCGCTTTACTTATATGAAGTAGCATTAATCAATATGAGGGGCAGAGGGGGATAAATGTTGTCCCCCCCGACGATAAAAATAATTTAGCAGAGGTAGGGATAGGAAAACCAGAGGGTGGGAAATCCTCACCATCCCCCCCTACAAATCGCACCCTGGGTATGCATATCAGTGTTCAACAGAATTATTTTTAAAAACGGAGGAGATATAGGCTATCAGTTTTTTCCTAATAGCCTACCCTACTACGTATCTCTAAGATTTTTTGGTGTTGTAGGCTAGGACTTACTGACGGCACTAACTTTTACAAAAGACCAGAAAACAATGTTAAGGCATTTGTGGGGAAGAAGGATGGTTTGTGTGTTTTCTTCCTACACCTCACAGTAAGCTAATTCGTTGCTCTGATTGGTTAGGTCTATAGAATTGAGTGCAGAGGCATTCCCCCCCTGTATCGGTTGAAACACGCCCCATAATTACGTCCCAATGGAGCAGTATCAGACTCATCAACTTTTTTTGCGCATTAGAACATTAGGACATGGACCCCATATGATGACCTTTGACCCCATGACCTTGAGTATCTAATAGCTGATGTTCATTCTCACTACAGGACAGTATTAAACCACTTAATGGATTTGACATGAGGATTTATGCCAGGGATAACATCCGCCGAGGTATGCAGAAATAATGGAGGAGACGGACGCAAAGACCTCCCGGATGCAGAAAGAGTTTTCTCCACCAAGTTAATTAATTCTCTATATCGGGACACCTTACAGGATGTTATTCTGTTTGTCCCCCATGTTGCCAGTCATTTATGTAGGCAATGCATTTATAGCACAAAAAGGGAAATGCAGTTCAGTTTAAAAAGAGGCCGACCTGTTAAATTTGTCGTTCTACATTCATTGGTTACGGAAATGAAGGTAGGAACGCCATGTCAGTGGTTCTCAACTGGTCTGGCTTTGGGACCCACAATTTCCCATGTTCATAAAGTCGCGACCCATATATTTTGTTTTAGCGTTCAAGCCAATGGATATGGTGAGCTACATGGTAAGACAAGCGAAGTGCCTGTAGGCCTACTTAGGGCTAGGCGATATATCGGTATTACGACTACGACCGATACATTTTTCTAAAACGATATGTAGTTGAGACATTATCGTAATACCGGTATTATGTCAAATAATGGGCCATTTTATCAAAGTCACTTGCTCTTCAGTGTTCAGACCATTCAGATAGCCGCAGCTCTGTTCAACTGCGCCCCTGCGTGTGCACGTTCTCCTTCGCAGCACTACAAACTTTCAAACATGACGGACACTGAGTCAGATTTTGTTTACCTTGATCAGAGGTTGGTGCTGATGCCTATTCCGTCGGCACATCAACGGCTAGACCGAGAATTCTCGTTCTCGTTCAAAATTCCACTGGAGCTCCAAGCGGTTTTGTACACGCAGATTTAAGTTACAACACTAAACAGTTCTTCGACTCACGGTAAAATGTCATTTTTGGTACATAGCCTAGCTAATTTAAATACACTGATGAATGCTTGCGTTTAGCGATATACAGTAGCAGATCTAAAGTCCTCATGGAGACAACCTACACGCTGATTTTATTAAGAGGATATGCACGCGGGGACTCGCGAGCAGTTAGGGGCATCGTGCATAGGGATTTTTCTTACGAACCGGAACATGCAAAAATGAACGCATACAAAACGACGGTAGCGTCTATCACACTCTTGATGAGTGACTCAGTTACGTTGTTTAAGTAGCCTAATTGTTTAAAACTATTTTTGTTGTTGATAGCAACATGTCTAGGCCATCATAGGCTACATTTGCTTGTCATCTAGGCCCTATCAAACCCTTACGGGTAAAAAAAACTGGATTGTGTGACAAAACTGCAGGTTTTTTAATATTTTTGTGCCCAAAATATTGCATTGTGCAGTACAATGTAGGCTTGCGTTGTCAGTCAGGGTCAACTTTTGGTCTTTTGTTATTTACACAGCTTTATCAGAGCAACTGTAGCCTATGCCTATTGTAGGCCTATGTTATTGTTTACACTTTTTTGCACAGCTGTGTTAGAGCAGTCTGAAATCATTCTAATTAAAGCTGGCTGAGTGAATACGAAACACTTAGCTCTTTCTGTTTAAAATATCGATATATATCGTATATCGCCAATCAGCTCCAAAATATATTGGGATATCAGTTTTGGTCCATATCGCCCAGCCCTACTCCTTGTGCAGTTAAATATTTACAAACAGGTATGTGCTGTGTAGCCTACTTTTTTCTTATTTGCACAGCTCTATCTGTATGCCAATTGGTTTATTATATTGGCTTTTAACGGTAGCCTATGTTTTGTGTTACCTTTATTCTAAAGCTGTTGGCCTGTGTTGCCAATCAGGGTCGACCGAATATTGTTATTTGCACAGCCCTCAGAGCAAATGTATGCCTATTGGTATATGTTATTGTTTACACCTTTTTGCACAGCTCTGATAGAACCGTCTGAAATGAATATAATTAAAACCGGCTGTGTTGTCATAATTGTTGTGTTGAGTGAATATATAAAACTTCGCTCTTTCTTTTTGAAATATCAATATCGTATCGATATCGTATATCGCCAATCAGCCCCAAAATATCGGGATATCAGTTTTGGTCCATATCGCCCAGCCCTAGGCCCAGGCCCGGAGTGGGTAATCGGGAGAATCGGGAGAATTCCCGGTGGACCGCTTCACTTCTGGGCCGGTCGAGGGAAAAATATTGTCATTTGCCACGTTAATCTAGCCTATCTTCTGTTAAAATTGGCTACACACGTTCACATTATATGGCTAACACCGCAGCCTCTGCATGGGTTGTTCTCCCCTCCCAAGAAGAGTTAATTGGTTGGGTCCATATAGCCCGTCTTTTCTAAAAAGTTTTCTCAGATACCAGCCGGGCCGGCCCTACCGTAGTGATAAGCGTCAGGGAGGATGGATGGTAGAAAGAGGCCATGAGGGACTGAAAAGGCCAGGTAGGCCTAAATAAGACGAAAAGGATTGGAGGAAAATGCTGCCAAATATGCCAAGCTTCCAGATTTTTTTTTTGAAGAAGAAGACAGACATAATAGTGGCAACTGGTAAAGAGAGATAGCCATGATATAGCGGCGTAATTATTGGGCTAATACTGGACGTTGTAGCGTTGTCAACCTATTCGCAAGCAACATATTAAATTAATTAAAATATTAGCCTTTTTGTATCATCCAATATGAAGATTCATAGACTTTGCAAATATTATGCAAATATTGATAACAAAACTCAAGCTTGATCTGTGCATGCAGTAGCCTAGGCCGAAAACAAAAGTAGCCTCTAAGCAGCAGATCAGTCCCCAGCTGAAAATGATGAGCCCGAAATTAGCTATGACTACAGGGACAAGTAGAAAGGTTAATAGAGTTAACCATATGATTTAAAGTTATTTTATGTAAGAAAGAACAGTAGGCTATGACAGATCAACCTATATACCTTGTTTGCTCAGAAGTGGGTGTAGTAAAGGAGAAAATCACCAAACAACAACATGATAGCTGACCCATGCAGAAAAAACATGTAAACAATACAGTAGTTCAATATGCCTCTTAGTGGAATTATGGGATACATTTCAAATGCTTTATTTCTTCCTTCCTGTTTTTGTTAACTTATCAACCTATCCTTGTGGAATAGTGGAATATTGGTAGCCTATAATAAAAACTAATGTTGCCTTATTTATCAAATTTCCACCGCCACTAAAAAAGTGGGCCGGTCTTGGGCCTGAAACTCCCGGGCTGAAAAGTGGCCCCACTCCGGCCCTGCCTAGGCCTACTTGTTCGGAACATGTCGATGTTTGGCATTAGCCTACATTTGTGAAGTCTTCAACTCTTGATGTCACCTTTCAAAGTACTCGACAGGTATGACTTTGACAGGGGTGCCTTGTTTCTGTGGCATTTTAGTTTTGATGGTTTCATGCTCTCATGTGCCAGCCATCTACTGCACACCACACAATGGGGTTTCTGTCCTATTTTGTTCTCAGTTTAAGTGAATCCATATCCGAGCCTACTGTAGGCTACTTCAAATATTCAGAGTAGTAGCCTACATGCGTTTACCACTAAAATGATGTCTAACATGACTTGTCACATAAACATTGTCTATGTCCATAGCAATGACTGATAAGAAGGCTACGAATAAAGTTTATCAAAATAAAGGTCCAATATTACATTTGATAAGGTAGCATTTTAAATTGCCGATTTTTTTTATTTATTTTTAACCAAAAGCTCTGCGACCCACCCAGAACGGTTCCGCGACTCACCAGTTAAGAAACACTGTGCTATGTTTCAGTTGATTCCACTGTTGCGACGTTTGCTTCTTGTCAGTTCAATTATCGATAATGGATGCTATTTACATTTTTTTTTACCAGATATACTTCATAGGAGCCCCAATGTACAGGATTAATAGCCCTCTGCCAGCTAATCTTCTTTTGGGGTCAGTCTCTTGGGGATACGTTTTTTTTAAATAATATGCCTTGTAGTTTCTTTTTAAAAAGTTGGTATACTGTACCATAATTATTGTGTGGATATTTTTGTATTTTAAAATTACTAATTACTTGTATTTTAATTAAATACATTTTTCACATCAGTATTTTGTATTTTATTTTGTTACATTTTATGAGCCAGTATTTGTAGTTTGTAACAAAATAGTTTTTGATGTATTTGGGCCCACCTCTGGACATGACACTGTCATGAACATGTCATAAACATTATAAACTGCTCAATGTGTGCTTAAGAGCCAGCTCAACTTTAAAGAAGAATAAATAAAATTATTAGGATTAAGAGAAGGTATATTGATTTCTAATGAACAAGACGAAGAGTATTAGAAAGATAATAAGATACAAAAGATGAAAAAAAAAATGAAATAAAATTAAAGTGGCAATTGCAAAAAACATTGAGGAGGTGTCAGCTGAACACATTATGAGTGTGTAAAGTGACAGTTCAGCATCCTGATGGTTTGTGGATAAGAAACTCTTTGTATCAACTGGTACAGGCCGGAATACTCTTGTACCTTCTATCAGATGGCAGGAGGGTGAAGAGACTGTGTATTGAATCTGAATTGATTGAATTTGTGTATTGTATTGTATTGTGTAGAGAAGTATTGCCCATCCAAAGACATGGACTGCCGAAAGTGTCGCATAGGTCAAGCAGTACTCAGTCAGACACATCCTCTCAGACTGTGATACTCATGACTATGCATTCTTAGAGGAATTGGATACACAAGCTACTAGGCCATGGATGGGAAAAGTTAATCTGAATATGGAAGCCATCAATTTGAAAATGGACACAAGCGCAGATGTGATGTCCGTTCCATACCCAGGGGGTGTCTTCAACCCAAAGCGAGACGGTAAGCTAGGCAGATCACAAAAGACCGTTTGGACCAGGTTACAATTTGCTAAATATAAAAGGCTGCTTCCAGAGCAAAATGACTGCAAAAAGGTGATTTACAGATCAACATGTGTATGTTGTGGCAGGACTGACACAATCATTTTTGGGCCTAGCAGCAATAGAGGTAATTGGACTATTACTCAGGGCTGATGAAGTGATGTATTTATTTTATTATTATTATTATGTACACAGAGACCACACACCTTGAAAGATTCCAATACTTTTGAGAGACAGTTTGTGAAGAGCTAGAGAGAAAGGAAAATATGGGGGTCATAACAAAAGTGATTGAGTCGCCAGCCTTGTGTTCCAGGATGGTAGTTTTTACAAAGCCAATGAAAGACAAACCCGCTGGTAACACTTTACAAATAGGGTACACAATTTAGCATTAGTTAAGTATTAGTTAAGCATTAACAAACAGTTAATTCATCATTATAAAGTATGTTTATGTAACAAATGTACTTTTCCTCATTAATAGTCTTATTTAGTAGGTGTTATCAGCAGGCGCACTTGCAGGTGTCTGTAGATGGGTGTGTGTACCATAGCATTCATTCCTACAGGCCCCCATGGTTATCAGTGTGTTTTCCTTTGTTATAAAGGATTAATTCCTAATGTGTACATTGTTAATCCTGAAGTAATGTTGAAAACATATTTAATAATGATGAATTAAGTGTTTGTTGATGCTTAACTTGTACTTAACTAATGCTTAATTGTGTACCCTTATTGTAAAGTGTTACCACACCGGTCTTATACCGCTAATCGCAGCAGTGAAGATAGAATGCCACATCCTTCCGGCTGTTGACCGAAGACTAGCAATCTTGACAGATGCAAAAGCAAATTCCTTTGACACCACAATCACGACATCTGACTGTTTTTAACCACTTGCCTTTTGGCATTGCATCTGCGTCTGATCATTTTCAAAGACGGATGTCACAGAACACAATGTAAGACTACATTGTGTGCTACAGAAGATGCAGGAGGAGGGACTTGATCTCAATGAAAAGTGCAAGTTTGCGAAGGAACACATCACAATCCTTGGGCACAAGGTGCCTGCAAAAGGCATTGAGTCCAATCTAAAGTGACAGCAATTCTGCAGATGCATGAGTCTACATGTGTGGAGGATGCTAGGCACCTTATGGGCATGGCAAACTGTCTGGGAAAGTTCATGCCACAGTTGGCAACCATTAGCATACCACTAAAAGACCCAGTGAGAGAGAAAAATTAGAAGTTCTGGGGAGAACCGCAACAGACCGCTTTAGAAAAATGGGAAAAAAAGGACAGAGCCCATCAAAGGTGCTCATTTAGTATCCGGCATTCAGTAACACAGCGGAGGCATACAGTAGGTGGTTGCAACATTTCACATGCAATGCAATGGCTAGTACCCTACAAATGATCTTTTTCAAAAAAATATTGTGGTAAATGATGGATCTCAATGGTCCAAATTCCCTGCTACAGATGACAGAGAAAGGAGACCTTCGTGACTCCTTTCTGTTGTGGACAGGGAGGCAGAGCTCATGTGTCGTCCCTTAAGGGCTAACCACAGAAGGTACAGCACTGTCAGCTACTGCTGAGCCCCCATCACTCCTCCTCAGGGAATGAGTTTAAATTGCCCTCTTAGGACTGATGCCTGACAGTGGACTAATGACCTCTCCCATAGTGACCATCATCTTGATAAACATGTCTATTGCATCAGCTTGTTCTTCATTAGTAATATGTTACTGTAATGTACAATAATAAAGATACTAATCGTGTACTGTTGCAGCAATTTCAAGAGACTTGCATGAATATTTTTTTATTTAATTTTCTTATCTGTTATATCATATTATCCTATAATCCTACTTGAACAATATTGCTTAAAAAAGACAAAAAACTCAAGCATACACTATATGCTAGGAAAACTTGTTTTGTCAAATGTGTTTGTATTGAGTACATAAGTTTGTAACTGATTCAAACATAATCAATTCATCTGATGGATGTGTTTGTGATATGACAACAAAATAGAGTTTTGATAAATAGTTGTATAGTTTTGACTTGAGTGTTTAATTTCGCAAAAGAGCAAAGGGATTCTGCAAATTGGGTGTAGTGTTGTGTTAATTGTGTGTAGTGTTATGAAAAAACAGGCCCTTTTCAAAAAAATTGTGCTTAAACAATCGTAAAAAACTGTAACTGCACCATGTGGCTGTTACCGTAGTATACATTTCTCATATAGAGAAGAACTATACACTCTGGAAAAGAAGTAAATTGTTGCATTGGCACCATGAGTTTTAAACAATACTACATTGTTATTTTTGTTTCATTGTTATCATTAGTGATGACAATATTTAGGGCCCGAGCACCGAGAGGTGCGAAGCCCTATTGTTTTTGAAAGGATTATTATTATTATTAGGGCCCGAGCACCGAAGGGCGCAAGGCCCTATTGTTTTTTTTGTTTCTGACGGTTTGTCAGATTCATTTGAAATTTGGCAAACATTATGCCAAGATGTCGCTGATGTTAAATTGTGAATGGATTTTTGAATGTTGTAATATATTTGATATGATTTTAATATCTCACCACATAAACAGGAAATGTGTCATAAATCACAGTGCATTGAATGAATGGTCTGAAACTTCTCAGGTTAATAGATATCATGATTATGATGATATCCAGACACCCAATGGGCCTGCCTGGCATAGCGCCCCCACCTGGTCAAGCAGGAAATGTGCCAGAAATGGACAATGCCTTATGATTGATCTGAAACTTTATAAAATATCAGATATCATTATTGTGATGATATTCACATTCGTAATTCACAGGCCTAGCATAGCGCCACCATCTGGCCAAGCAGGAAATGTGCCAGAAATGCTCTATGCTTTGAATAAATGGTCTGAAACTTCTAATGTTAATAGATATTATAATTATGATGATATCCAGACACCCAATGGGCCTGCCTGGCATAGCGCCACCACCTGGTCAAGCAGGAAATGTGCCAGAAAATGGACAATGCCTTAAGTGATTGATCTGAAAGTTTAGAAAAAATTAGGATATCAATATTGTGATGATATTCACATGTGTAATTTCCATGCCTAACATATCTGGCCAACCAAAAACTATATCAGAAATGTTCTTTGCTTAAAATGAATGGTCTGAAATTTCTCAGGTTAATATATATTATGATTATGATGACACCCAATGGGCCTGCCTTGCATTGCGCCCCCACCTGGCCAAGCAAGTACATGTGGCAGAAAATAAAATACAAAAACAAATAGCACATGCATCAAATATGTACATTTCACAAATGCACCACGTCGGTGCTTTGTTGGATTCCGACATGTCACAAGTTGCGGCCCGCAGGTGCTCGGGCCCGCCATTGCCGCTTGCGGCTATATTTAGGGCCCGAGCACCGAAGGGCGCAAGGCCCTATTGTTTTTGTAAGGATTATTAGGGCCCGAGCACCGAAGGGCGCAAGGCCCTATTGTTTTTGTAAGGATTATTATTATTCAGTATTATTGTTATTCCACTTTTTTTCTTTCCTGTTTTTGAGGTGGTTAACATGGTCGAAAACTCTTGAAATTTGGCACACACGTCAGGTGTCACGCATCGCAGTTAGGTACAAGAGCTTGACCACGGGCGTGGCCCAGGGACTCGCTAGCGCCCCCTTAGGTGACTGATCCCGTGGTTGGCAAATATTTTGAGGTGGTTAACATAATCGAAAAGTCTTGAAATTTGGCACACACATCAGGTGTCACACAAAGCAGCTAGGTAAAAAAGCTTGGCCCCGGGTATGGCCCAGAGACTCGCTAGTGCCCCCTTACGCCCCCTTAGGTGACTGATCCCGTGGTGGGCATATACTTTCAGCTACACACAGCAAATTTGGTAGGTGTCTGTATCTCCCCAATTCAGAAAATAAAATACAAAATCGAATAGCACACGCATCAAATATGTACATTTCACAAACTCACCACGTCGGTGCTTTGTTGGATTCTGACATGTCACGGGTTGCGCCAGCAGGTGCTCGGGCCCGCCATTGCCGCTTGCGGCTATATTTATTATTATTATTATTATTATTTGTTCACCTTTTTGCTATTTTTGAGGTGGTTAGCATGGATGAAAAGTCTTGGAATTTGGCACACACATCTGGTATCACAATGGCTACACAGGCATAAAGGCTTGGCCCCGGGCGTGGCCCAGGGACTCAGTAGCGCCCCCTTAGGTGATTGATCCAGTGGTTGGCACATACTTTCAGCTAGACACACCAAATTTGGTAGGTGTGTGTATCTCCCCAAGATGAACAACTTTCGTATGTACAATGCCTTAGCCACGCCCAACAGGAAGTGAGGTATTTGGGATTTTGTGCGGACTAAAATGTAATGAATTGTGATGCCAAAAGAGGTGCTTCCCATCGGTGAAAACGCATGAAATTTGGCACACACATCAAGAGGTACCGTGAATACACAGGGGAAAAGCCTTGACACTGGGCGTTGCCCAGGAACTCCATAGCGCCCCCTTATGTCACTGTGACTTGTGGTTGGCATATAGTTTTAGATACACACACCAAATTTGGTGGATGTATGTAACTCCCAAAAACAAACAACTTTTGTATTAACATGTCATTAGCCACACCCACAGGCAAGATGTCGCTGATGTTAAATTGTGAAGGGATTTTTGATATGTTATATATTTGATATGATTTTAATATCTCACCACATAAAGAGGAAATGTATCATAAATCAAAGTGCATTGAATGAATGGTCTGAAACTTCTCAGGTTAATAGATATTATGATTATGATGATATCCAGACACCCAATGGCATAGCGCCACCACCTGGTCAAGCAGGAAATGTGCCAGAAATGGACAATATGATTGATCTGAAAGTTTACACAAATTTTGGATATCATTATTGTGATGATATTCACATGTCTAATTTCCATGCCTAACATAGCACCACCATCTGGCCGACCAAAAAGTGTATCAGAAATGTTCTTTGCTTAAAATGAATGGTCTGAAATTTCTCAGATTAATATATATTATGATTATGATGACACCCACCTGGCCAAGCAAGTACATGTGGCAGAAAATAAAATACAAAAACAAATAGCACACGCATCAAATATGTACATTTCACACATGCACCACGTCGGTGCTTTGTTGGATTCCGTCATGTCACGGGTTGCGGCCCGCAGGTGCTCGGGCCCGCCATTGCCGCTTGCGGCTATATTTCATACTTGAGGCTGTACACATCACTTTGTTTCTATTTTCTTTATGTCACCCAAACTTCAACTTTCTGTATGCCCCTGAACTCACACAAATTGTAAATTGCAATGCGCCATTTAACCAGTGGTGTAGTCTAGTTAGCTGTAGTGGTGGGTATACTGTGAGCAACCCCAAATGTTATTTAATATGTATCCTTGCCTATTTTAAATGGGTACACTGAGATGATGATGCTTTTTAAATGGGTTTACTGTGTAGTCCTGTGTATCACGTAGACCATACATGGGCAACATACGGCCCGCGGGCCACATCCGGCCCGTGGGCTTTCCCTGACCGGCCCGCGTAAGGTCCGTGAAAGAACAATAGTCAAGAGCCTAGCATAGAGATAATGCACGCAAATCAATATCGTTGCTTTTATTTTGAAAGCGACTGCTATTTGTACGCCCATACATTTGTGCGTGGATGCATACGATGTAAACACCCTCACTGATGTGCTGGTGAATAGAATTTATGCTTCTGCGTCGACACAATGCAGTTGCCTTTAAGTCGGCGTAAACCTTTCAAAGTTTTGTGTGTCTTATGTCTGCGTCGATCACCACCGCAAAGGTTGTCAGAACGAACTCCTGCTGTTTGTTGGCGATACGAAGTGTTAATTTCAAAACGTTACTGGTAGTTTACATTCGGATAACCTCGTCATTGTAACCAAAATATGTCTGAGTTTATTTACAAAGCTTATGTTAGCGAACTAGTATGATGCTACTACCCACAGGTTGCTTAAAGCAGCCGGCTCAACACAGAGGGCGAGTTGACCAATCACAGTTTTGTGCATAAAGTTAAAGCAAAAACATAGCCTACATTTTTAAAATAGTTTTCTTTGTGCATGTTGATTAACTAATGACAGCCTACTATTGTCTGCTCCACATTTTCATAGTAATTCTGCATAGAGTTAATTTAATGATGGTAATGATTTAATGATGAAATATTGCTGAGTGTTGATGAAATGGTGGCACAGGCCTATGGTTGTACTGACTCCTTCACATTTTCATGGCCTAGCCTAATTATATAGATATTGTAGTACTTTTTTATATCAGTCTTTGAAAACTGAAAAAATAAATGTCAATGTCAAAAAATCGTTTTCGAGAATGAGGATTAAATACTGGACATAGATTAAATAGCCTATTGCTGTTTTTCCTTTGTCTCCCTCACATTTTCATCTGTTCTTACGAGTAGTAAACAAAACCATATGATTTACTTAATGTTATACAAGAACAGAATAGAATTGGAGAGAATTGAGTTCAGACTTGAGTTCGGTATTTTGGGTCCGGCCCTCCTCAACAGTCCCAGTTTGTCATGTGGCCCCTTGGGGAAATTAGTTGCCCACCCCTGACGTAGACTATACCACTGCATTTAACTGCTTTGGTATTTAAAAGTCAGAGGCCATTGTTTAGTATTTAACAGTAGCCTTCACAAAGATGTAGAAGTTAGAAGAATATTAATATCAGAATAATTATTGGTTATTAATTCAATGATCAAGATGTAAATCCCCAACCGCCCACTGCGGTCTTCTGATGAGCCTCTGTTGTGTCAACCAGTCTTAAACGCTAGGTCAAATTCAAGACTCTTTTCCTCAGTGGTTCAATGTTGGTAGAATGAGTTACCCAGTGCTCTTCGTTCTTGTGATAGGTCTTATAACACTTATGCGTAGTTTGTATGCAGTAGTACTGTTTTATTTTCATTAGGCTGTTGATTAATTTGACATTGTGTACTATTGATATTCTCCTTGATGTAGTCTTACCATGTTATTATATTATTGATTGGATGTACATTATTACTTATTATTGCTTCCCCCCCCCCCTCATTATCATTGTTTATTTCATTAGGCTTTTGATTGATCCCTGTTTTAAGAATTATATTGTTTTGTATTTGTATGTCGCTTTGGACAAAAGCGTAACCATAACCATCATCATCATAATGTGGTATTTTCTTGTGCACTTGAAACAAAGAATAAAAATAAGTTTCTTTAAATGTAGTACAACTTTAACACATCACACCCTGAACAGCAAAGTAGCTTCCTGATTATGTGTAAAATGTTTACAGAGTATCCTGATGTAGTAGGTCCATGTTCTCATATTTTTACAGCTGACATGAAGGCTGCAATATTACATTTTTGATTTATAATGGAGCACCCTCTCTGGTGAAAGACTAGCAAGCCTGTGGTAGAGGCATACGATTACAGACATATTGAGAGAGCCTATCAATGAGTTGTCACAGTTTTCAATTTAGACGTATTATTTTGAAATGGGGTACATCTACGGGAGGATTTACACATCACTGGCAAGACCTGATCAAATCATACCGATGCAAAATGCTTCTCCAGCAGTGCAATCGCAGGAAACAACGATACCTTAACTCAGCATTTTCAGATACCGCTGTTATGAGCATAAGCAAATTGTCCATTTGTAACTTTGAATCCTACCTCACGTTAAGCTACGGTCCAATATGTGTTCACTAAAAAACAAGTAACGTTATTTGTCTGGCTAATTAATAAATGGTCATACCGAGGTTGTCGACCTAGCAGGCTAGGTGACGTTTATTGCCATTCGTGCAAAACTATGCAAGAGTTAACGTTAATGAAACTTAACATCGCCTTCTCCCAGTGACTTAAGTGTATTCAAATGAAGTTGCAATGGTGGTGGCGGCAATCACTGGTTACATTAAACCATTTGAAACAAGTAGGACTGTAAATGATCGTGACTATAGCTAACGTTACTTCGGATCAATATACCAGAGCCCTTTTACTTTACCCATCAACTGGCTAATGGTAGCATGATTTAGCATGCTATAAGCTAATATACTTAGCATCTACGAAAGAACAGCACATATATTTTTTCACTAAGAATCTGTCACAACTAACAACGATGTCTCTTACAAACAATTACACAATGTACGACTATCAATATGTATTTAATCAGACTGGGATAAGATATAGCCTAATGATAATAACAGCAACACTTATTTAGGTTAGATTACGTGTCGATATTAGGTGTCGTTAAAATAAGGTAGCGACAAAGCGTCGTGTCTACTGCCAGCCAGCTGTCAATCATAGGTGTAAACACGCCCTTTTTAGATTTGTTAAAATAACACAAAAAAAATAATAATTTCAGCGAGAAAATAAAAATAGTGTGTATTGAAGCATCTTGAAAACTATTTTTCCGAATAAAATGTTGTAGATGCAAAAATAGTTTCAGGTGAGAAAAGTGACACGGAAAGTTGGCTACTTGCCCATTGAAATACATGGAGATGGGCGGAGTTACGCATTGTACTGCAACCAGCCACCAGGGGGCTCTGGACTAGCGCTCGCATCACTCTTAACAGACGGCACACTGTCCAGTTCTATATATACAGTCTATGGTTCTAGCCGGTGCCTGGCGTGTATGTGTGTAGTGCAGTAAAGCAATTTGATACATCGCGAGACCGCAAGACTTTCTGTCTCTGAGTCTGGCGGCCCGCTGCCCGCCGGCCCAAAGTTGCAAGGCTGTTTTTTCCGCTCACAGACTCAAGGGGGAATCGAGACGGCCACCGTTCACCCCAGCAAACAAGTCCAATGATTTCGATGCCTGCTTGACAACAGGAGAGATGGAACTAATAACTTGCCCATAGCAACCACCCATTTAGAACTAGTAACGGCAGGTTGTCCTGCAAGTTGATAAATTAGTTGATATGTGGCGGAAAGAAGTGGTTCTACAAACAAGACAGTTATAGCGATTAAAACGTTGAAATTATTACAGGAAATGAACACTATACAAGTGCAACAGTGGAATAAGCGGGATAATGGACTCAGGTTCACAGAAAGAAAGAATTAATGAATAAGTAAGCAAGAAAAAAGTATTATTCTAAAACCACACAGTTAATTTTTTAAAAACATGTCTGCATTGGCATTAGGCCTCCTGTAATTATAGTTAATTTTTTACTAACTAACTATAGTTGTCACATATTTATTATAGGTCTACCACTAGTACCACTATTTGATGGTTCACATTTAATTATGATGGTGGAGTATATTCAGTACCATGAGATAATGGATGCTAGTTCTTTACAACAGACCACTGTGAAAGCTAGGTGAAAGCTGTTAAGACAGATAAAGAGTAGCCTAGTATATCTTCTCTTTCAATGACTTGTCATGGTTAAGTTTGGCTTAAAAGACTTGGTGAGGTGGTCAGTTCACCGACAGAGAAAGAATTTAGGGTCACCACTAGATGGCAACAGACGCATGTCACCAAGCTGTATGTATATCACCAAACATTTTTCAGATTTGGTGTGTGCTGGGAACAACAACTCTGTATGAGTGTGTGAGAGAAAGACAGTGTGTGTGTGTGTGTGTGTGTGTGTGTCTTTGTGTATGTGCATGTTATCATGTGTAATAATTAAGTAGTTGTTTACATCATGATATACTTTATTGAATATCTGCTGAATACCAATACAGGTGAAATACAAAAATAAGTCATATTGAAAATTAAACCCAATACAATGTAATTCAAGCAGCACATAAAATAATGCTACATACTGTACCTCTGAAACAGTTGCATGTATAAAATATTTAAAAAGCATGCCATAAACCTAAATTTAGAAATATGTTTAAATTTCACAAATATCCCTGAGATATGCTGCTACATTATGCAAAGCGTACAAAAGCGCCATAGGTGCAAATACAGCTTAATATCCTGAACCTGTGTGACCTACAAAACAGGTGCAGTAACTGTTATTACATGAAGCAATCATTGGAAAAAAAAGAATACAGAAATAGATGTTCATATTGCAAAAGGTTCAACAAAAATTGATGTTAATATTGTAAAAAGTTCGACAAAAATAGATGTTTATATTTCAAAAGGCTTATCAAAATCATATCTTGTGCATACAATAAGTCATTTAGAGACTGTGCCAGAGGAATGTTCCCTCTACTTTGGTGCCATTCACATTCAAACCCAAAATAGACACAAACACAATGACATTTCCCATTTTGATTGGATATCAGTAATACCTTTGTGATGCCATGTAAACACTAACAACACCTGCTCTCAAACCTTTCCATGGAGAAAAATGTGTGTGGTTATGGTCGACTGATCTCAAACTGTGGACTTGTTCATGCTGACTGCGAGTTAAAATCAGTAGTATTTATGCGATGTTCAACACCTACTTGAAACCACAGGCTTCTTCTCAAGGTTAATGAAGATGAGCTTGAAACAGGAAAATACTGAAGAAAATAAAGCTGGCTATAACATGTGTTGTCAACAAAAATGGTGTGCAAAAATCCCTCTGTTCTCCCAAACAATGAACTTATTCATTTTAATTTGGAGTAGATCAGTAATCAGTAATACCTCTGTGATATACTGTATCAGTAATAAGCGATCAGTAATACTTCTGTGATGTAACGTCTCAAACTGTTCTTTAATGCGCTGGTGTAGGGAATCAGTTAGTTGTCCTGTGATATTATGTACAAACCATTGTCTACTTCACTAGGATGATCAAGTGACCAGTGTAAGGCGGGGATCATACTGACCAGCGGCAAGCGGCAAGTTTCCAGATTGTTCTCTATGGTTCGGCAGCGGAACGGTGGCAGCGCTGGCGTAACGCTAGCGTTGAACAAGCTGAGTGTTGAACAAGCCGAGCGTTGAACTTGATTCAACTTTCAAAGCGCAACGTGAGCGTATTCAATTGTCAGTTTAGGCAAACTCTTTGGGTTGCTTAGGAACGAGACAGAACTTATTATGGTCTGAGCGTTGCATTTTGCTTGCCGCTGCCGCTTGCCGCGCTGCCGCTGGCCAATGTGATCCCCGCCTAATTGGTGACCCCCGACCCCTGACCTCTGATCCTCATTTCTGAAAGTTTCCGGTTCCCTCTAATTCAACGTTGGTCACATTCAAACCCAAAATTAACTTAAACCTACTCAGTAATGTAACTGTGATCATGTGAAAGCATAGAAACACCTGCTTTAAACCTCTCCACAAGGATAATAAAAACCGTTCCAAAATAAAAAAAACGGACGTAAATTTATAACCCTGTCTGTGACACATCTGTGGTCAGCAGCCACACCTCGCAAAAACGTAAAAAAAAAAAAAAGCCTTTCAAAATGGCTGCTCTCAAAAAATCTGCTCTCTTACTGTGCTTCTGCAGAATATCAGTAGCACTTCTTTGAAGGTATGTAAAAACTCTCAAACCATGGTCTTTTTGACTGCACTTCAGTTAAAAACCAGTTGTACTTCTGTGATGTTATGGAATACCCTCAAACTGTGGTCTTTCATATACTTCAGTAGAAAATCAGCTGTATTTCTGTGATGTTACATAAAAAACTCTCAAACCGTGGTCCTCTGTACGAGGACGATAGAGACCAGCTCGGCATACTGGTGACCTTTAACCCCAGGAAGTGCCGCTTTCTTCAGCTCTGGAGAACGCGGGTCTTGCATTAGAGATGTCAGGGTAGAGAGGGACTCACGTTTCTTGCGGCGGTCCTGGAAACAATATTGTATGGAGGGGTCAACATTTACCAGCTTGTGCATCAGTGAAAGTCAGGCCTTTAGAGAAAGTGAGAGATGCATACCTTTTTTGCAGGCTGGACTTGTCTCTTGCTACAGAAACGGGGAGAGAGGAAAAGTCATATGTTACAATCACAATACATGATTGTTTCAAAGATCAGAGTGGAATGTGACACCACTAATAATTATCCTCTCTACACCTGTATACATGCGCGCGCGCGCACACACACACACACACACACACACCTGTGCACATGCATCAGGATGAACATAAGTATTTAATTCACTGAAAAGTTTTTTTTTAAGACCTGCAGAACCAAAAATGTCCTCTTGAGGGTACTATTGTCCACATCAGAGATTGCTGTCCTGCGTCTGGATTGTCAGCTCAGATGACTAACAGAGAACTCTGTGCAAACACTAATCTCTACAGTATGCCTTCATTCATAGAGCACCAGCTCGTTAACCACGACCTTTGTTTTGTAGAGATCACTCCCAAAGCAAGAGCCAAACATCACGTCGCCAGAGTCTGGCCAGGCCAGACCTGCCCGTGACGGTGAAGCTGACGCAGATCCCGAAATAGCGTCACCCCCCCAAACACACACACACACACACACACCCGGGGGAGAACCTGTGCTTCCTTTGTCTGGCCCTGTCCCACTGACCTTCCAGAGCCGTGCACAGAGAGATAGAGAGAGAGAGAAAGAGAGAGAGGGGCCGAGATATATTTATAGAGAGAGACAGACTGACGGACAGAGAGAGATAGAGAGATGCAGTAAGACAGACAGACAGAGAGAGAGAGAGGAATAGGTATAGAGAGAGGTATAGGGAGAGAGAGAAAGCTTCCTCTCCCAGCAGACTTGACTGTAATAACATCAGGAACAAACAACAGTGCACTGAGGCCACCTTGAACAAAAAAAAAAACCTCTCTACTCTATTCCAGTGTCATGACAGTCCACTGCACATCCTAACAGTGATTGAGTTGCTAGGTGTTCTATGGGATCTCCTCATTCTGTGTGCTTGTTATGTTAGATTATTTGTTGGACTTGCAAGCAAACGCAGGTTACAGAAATAGAGCATATCTGTCTTTTCATGACAGGCTTCTGACTATTATTAGGTACGGGAAGCACCAGGGATGACTGAATGTAGATAAATAGCAATATCCTGGGCTTATACACCACGAAGGACATATACAAGTGAAATGAAATAATTAAATCCAAATTATCCATTGCCATTATTTCAATGTTGCGCTTGCATTAAATAATGTAATAGGCACTAAATGTACAGGCAGAGAGCTGTTTTTGTCAGAGGAAATGCTCGCAGTGTGGTTGAGGTACTGTCTGTAGCTGTGTGCTATGACCACAGTATCCTGTTTGTGAATAGCAGAGCATGGCTGTTGGTTTGCTCAAAGAACCACAGTGGAGATCAGGTAAGCTCAGCCAGGTTTCCTGTTTGTGTTCTGTTCTCACCTACCTACGTGCTTCACAAGAGACAACCAGCGTTTGGTGCTGGCCTGCTCCAAGCTCAGGGTCTACCCTGACTGGACACTGAGAGACAACCTTAAGCTCAGCCAGGGGACCCAAATATAGTCCTGCGTCTGTGTCCCACGCTCACAGAGCATGACGAGAATTGCATCATCAATGGGGTGTGTCGTGTGCCTCCCAACATATGCGACCGCGTGTCAATGACGCACGCCTTCGACACGCGTACATGTGTACGCAGGAGTATGCCACTTCCTTAATGCGGGCATGGTGGAGCTGTGGTACGGTCACCAACTGACAATCGATCGACCCGGGCTGCTTTGGATAAAAAGTGTCTGCTAAATATCATCCAACCAACCAAAAAGTACAGTATGGAACATCCCATAGAGACCGCATTGAGTCTGGAGCCACCTATGGAGTCAGTATAAAGTCTGAGGGAAACCCTACTGTAGTACAGAGGATTCTGGGATACCCCCCAATGGAGTCAGTATAGATGGAACATTGCATGGCATGTTGGGAAACCCTAGGTGTCCTTACCAGAAAACACACAGGGTGATGACAAGAATGAGTGTGATGGCCAAAGCAGAGGTGAAACAGATGATGATGATAGCCACTGTGTGTGTGAGAGAGGGAAAGAGAAGAATCAGCTCATATACAACATTTATACAACGCAATAAAATATCAACTTCATAATCCTTGATTGCGGTGTGCCATGGTCCTTATAATAGAAAATAGGAAATTGTTTTTGAAGTTTGAAGCAAATCATCTAAAATGAATTGTGATGGATTAAAGCTGAAACTATTTTGATAGTGAATCTCAAGACAAGACAAAGTTGAACTATGTGCTGTGTACACTTTATCCTCTCTAGATCACTGAATTGTGTCACCAAGAAGCTCTGTGCTTGAAATGTGCTATATAAATAAATTGTAGTATTGTATTATTATTATAAGAACCTGCTGCACACAAGCTTTAGAATGACCAAGCCCTGATAATAACTAGGCTTTTTTAATTGAAGGAAACAAAAGTGCCTCAGAGCTTCCTCAGGTATTTGATGATCTAAATGTTTCTCATCTAATGAGCGCCTCAAACAAACTCTGTGAGTCCATTTTGTACTCACTGTGCTGCGCCGCATTGTCGGTCACCTCCACCAGGATGTGGACGTCGGTGCTGATGTGGTGGAAGGAGGCTGTGCAAACATACTGCCCAGCATCCCGCTTAGACACAGCCTTGGGGAACTCCAGAACACTGGTCAGTTCAGATGTCTTTCTCACTAGCAGTGCAGCTGCTCCGCCTTTGCTGCATTAGGAAACACAGGATCGAGTTGGAGCTATACAGTAGTTCATAATTATGGCTGGTTCAGGCCATGTAATTAAACCGGGTATAAAGAGTTTCAAAGGCTTTTGCAAAAAGAACTGCAAGGAATTGTGAGCATTTCCATGTTGCATCTATGCCTTGCTATGCCATACTACTTATTTGTTTATGGGAAAAAAACGTCATGTAGGCAGTTAGAAATGAATAGATGCAGCTCTTCATCCAAGGCAGGAGTGAAGTCCTTAAAATTCATCCATGATTAAATTGGAGTGACTATCGCTGTCTTTGGCTCTTAAATGTCCGACATGGAGATATATTGAAATGAAGAAGACCAGCTTCATGGTTTTCTCATTTTCAGACTTACGAGCATTTAAGTGCCACTGCTCCCCTGGTTCGAGTGGGAAGGAACCCCTCCCTCACCACACCGGCGCGCCTCATGATGTCTTAATTACACTTTATGACAGTTTTACGATGGCGCTCTTTTGTAAAACATCGCCATAAAACAACAAGAGTGAAAGCTCACTCGGAGGGAGAACAATGAGCAGCAATTTATGACCCCCTATAAAGCCCTAAATATTAGCTCAGCATCGACAAAACACCACCAACGGGGAACATCTTCCATCTGAGTCCAAACCTGCCGGTGCACAGTTCCTATACTTCATTTCTAACTCATTTAAACTCAACTTCGTGGCTTCGCATTAAGGCTCATTTTGAAGTGGGAAACACTGAGTTTATGTGAGATTGAAAGAGATGAATTGCGTTATGAAACATACTGTGACATTTTACTCATGTCAGACTGAATAAAATTAGTACATGTAAAACCATGCAACGTTATTTTGATCATGCTGATAGGGTTTAATCATCATGAGAACATGCTGGTCTCATGAATCTGTGAGTATCAGATCTCGTCATCACTGCTGTGGTCTACTGACACTGTACTGAATGATAAGACCAAACCATCGGAAAGTGTTTTTTATGTTCCTGGCAAAACAGACGGTTAGCTTGGCCGTGGCTTTTGAGAGAGGAGCGTTACCTGGAACAGACAATCTGGCTGTAGAGCACATTTCCATTGACTTGGAGAAGAATCTTCTGGTGGGCGAGATGTTTCTGCAGGGCAACTCTGTAAAAAACCATGCCATCTCCAGCAGCACAGGTGGTTTTGTTCATCACACTCAGGGAGATATCTGCATGAGAAGATGACAGGACCACAAACAGATCAACAGAGAAGATGAAAGGGAGAACACACACACACACACACACACACACACACACACAGACACACACAGGCTGGTTTGTACTAAATATGGTTCTCTTCAATGTGCTGGGCTTTCAGCGTATTGCTGCAATAAAATACAATAGGCTATTCACTCCTACTTCTTTACAAATTTCTGTGGCCTAGTGTCATTTCTCAACCACAGCTGTGGTGTGATGGTGCATGCAGCACCCTACCCCTAAGCCACTACTCCTTCCCCTCACCACTAAATGTAGTTAGGTTGTTTTTTTGGCATATCCACCTAATAAATTATGTATTACTGCAATAATAATAAAAAAAATGTATTCCATCCAACTTTGTCAAAAAGTCAAAAAGTGTCAACATAAATGTACTGATTCAGTGATCACCACCGTAAAGTTAAATAAATGTGTGAGAATAATGCAGTCATTCAGTGGTCGTACAGTTCAGTGTCCTCACCCACCCCTGAAGCTGTAATATCCTGTCCCTTCTCTTGTCAGCACGTAAGGGAACATGAGCCGGAGAAGAACCAGAAAAGAGAGACAGGAAATTACTGACACCTAACGTCCCAACTGGGAGAGGAAAGAACTGGCCAGCCAGGTACAGGAACTAAGTAGCACGATGCCAACTATGCACAGAGTTGTTTTTTTGTTCATTTCTTAATCTGCCATCCAATGTAAAGTGGAAAGTGGGAAGACCTGCCAATGTGTTTGGTGCAGGGGTGCAGGGGAGGGGGGTGTACAGGAGTCCAGCCAGGGCCACTGTTAGACATTTTGGGCCTTATGAAAGAATATAATATATTGGGGCCCCCAACAATAATAATGTTGCTCATTATGTATAACTGGGGCCCCTTGTCACGTAAGGCCCATGGAGTCATCCTAACCAACCCATGCCACCTCTCTTCCAGTACCCCCCACACAGTGCATCTGAGCCCAGCTCTTGACAGAAACCCAAGAACCTTTCAGAGATCTAGATTTTTGCCATTTAGATTTATTGTTCAATTTAGACTATAAAGTTTTGAAGCTTTGTTGTTATTATTTAAAACGTCTATAGAGATAATTGGTTGGTATTTTGAGGATGGGCTGTGGGTCCTGGTTTGATGTGCTCTTGTCTGGACTGTATACTCACAGTACTGTGGGACGGTCACTACCCTCCTCTCCAATTTCCCGTACTCCTGGTGTATGTGGCAGGTCAGGGCACTGCCCTCGTGACGTGCCAGGGGGAACTCGTATGAGGCGTTGGCTTTGAACTTTGACCCCTCACGAGCTGAGGATGACACCACACTTGCTTCGGTGTTGTTAGGGAGGAACCAGGTGATGTTGGCGCCACCTGATTCACTGGAGTACGCACACACGGCACGCATAAGAGAGAAGAACCTACGCTCGTCCACCAGGGAGGCCTGGATCTCTGGGGGATCTGAAAGATAGGGTTGGATAATGAGAAAATGCCAAGTTAGTTGCAATTTACTTGCAATTCACTAAGGCTCGTACTATAGTTGATGATAAATTCATTAGTAAATACAATCTATTTGTTCTATTTGTACATTTTGTAGCAAGGGATGGCACATGTGATGTCTATGCACTTGAGGACACTGAGGTGGCATTATCTAATACTTACAGGGATGGATTACTGCACGAGCCTACCGGGCCCAGGCCCAGGGGCCCAAGGGGTCAGGGGGCCCTGAAGCCCAAGCCTTTGCATGGAATCATTGCCTCAAAATCAGGATGTAGGCTATGAATCTGATTGGATTTAGTATTGGCCATCCCCAAAATGCACCAGAATACAGGAAATCACATCAAACAAATTAAAAAAAAATCTGGGGGAGGACCCCCAAACCCCCCCTCCCACATATACGACAATAAGTGGGGGGCCTTTAATATATCTGGGCCCAGGGGCCCGAAAGTTCATTATCCGCCCATGAATACTTAGATCTAATACTTAGATATAATATGCCCTTTGATTAGGATATCCTATTCCACACTTATCCATTATGTCCCCTGGCCACAGCAGAGCACTAGAAGGTGACACTTAATTAAACTAGAAGGTGACAAATTAATTAAATTAAGTTTTTCATTTAATCAAAGTAATTAATTTAACACCTTAATTAGTATATTGACAGATGTTTACATTCACCTGGAGCCTGAAGCTGGATCGCCCTCCTCTCGGGCTCCAGCAGTTTCTGGTGCCTCACCACACAGACCACAGTCTTCCCCTGATGCTCCGCCAAGGGCAGCTGCAGCACTCTGCTGACCACCACCACCTGATCCTCCATATAGAGCTGTGCAATTAATCCAATTAATCAATTAACTGTCAATTATTTCTTCCAATGATTATGGAAACAACATATAACGATTGATTGGCTGCATTCTGTTTTACAACAATGCTCTCGTTTTTTTCTTGAGTTATAGTAAATCCAGTGCACCCCTTTGCTTTACAGTGGTAACTGTTGTATTATACATTTTCTTTATTTTGCATGATTTTTAATATGTTTTTGTAGTTAAATTATATTTATTTGTTTGAGTTTACATTTCAATATTATAGATCTTATAGAACTTATCATCTATACAACCATGTTTATGGTGATTTTTGGCATGATCGAACAGCCCTACCTCCACACCCACGGCTTCCTCCTCGATTCCCAGCAGCTCCATGGCACCATCTGCACCGCGGTCTGCTTTGGTGTTGTCCTCCAACAACCAGGAGATGTTGGCTCTGGGTCTCACGCTCTCCACCCTGCACTCTACCTCTGAGTAGGCCAAGCCCTGCTCCCACACAACGCTGGGCTGCACAGTTATGTTAGGACGAGCTGGAAACAGATAAGCATGGGAAGCACGATAATGATTTAATGTTCATATCTGGAGATACCATGTGTATATGTGATTTTACAAGTATGAACGACTATGTCGTCTTGGCAAAGACCTTATAACTGATAACATTCAGCTATGTTGGGTGCAAGTTGGGAAAAGTAAAGCATTATTTCTTAAATTCAGTGGTGTAAGACAAACCCTTTGCTCGCTTGGATCAATGCATGTTGTGTTATAATGTTTTACAGTGTGTTCATGTTGTATTTAACATGTTATAGCGAGTAAAGTAACAGCATTAGCAAACATCTCTCAGATGTCGTTCCTGGACGTACCACATGCAGGCATCACTATGTCCCTCCTCTCTGGGTATTCAAACAGCTGATGCTCTACTAGGCACAGCACCGTGGACTCTTCAGGCAGACAGTGTGGCAGGGTTAACGTAGCTGTGGCGC
>NW_027468598.1:26162261-26174761 GCF_046254945.1 Alosa pseudoharengus
CTAACAAAAAGAGTTTATGTTGGTTGGTAGCCTGACTCAAAATGTCACTGTCTGTTATGGCTCATTTCGTTTGTGGTTTAAAGTGCAGAAGCCTATTAGGAAGCGTTTGATACATAATGACTATGATTAACCCCTCAAAGTTTACATTATGATATAAACATGCCTTCTTACTTTCCATAAATTACTCCTGAATCCAATCCCATCAAGCATGTGTAAGTGATAGATACAGTAGATTTGCAACTCACGTGTTACATTTGAGAAGTGTATGCCTGTAACTTTTTGCAGAGTATGTGGACGTGGTTAAACAGTGCATGAACACCTGTAGCGATTATGTTGAAGCCAGTGGGAGAATTCCCACCCCCGGTCAAATTAATAACCCTTAATTTGCCTCACAGAGTCAGGGAATTAGGTAGCCTTGGCCTATATGGTTTTATATGTTAAATGTTATATTGTTAATGCATTTGCAGGCATTGGGTAGATATTGTCATCTACTGTAAGAGGCTGTCAATTTGTTTTCATGCAATGCCGTTAGAATAAAGTCTTTGTAGTCTGTGCTGTGTTTAGCCTAATGTATTGTCATTGAGTCATTATTTAGTTTAATAATGTCTAGTGCTCACTCTGAGATGAAACTTCACTTTCATCTGTGTTAAATTACTTTTGAATATTCTGCAGCACTGTAGGCAACAGCCCCCAGCTGTGATGCAGGTGTCATTAGGTTGTTGGCCAGTAGCCTAGCCTGTGTCTGAACTAGACAGTGCCGTTATGATGACTGACCTAAAAGAAAAACAGCATGCAGTAAAGTAATGACATGGGGGAAAGCCAAATGAATGTGGTTTCCAACGGCAACTTCTTCACCCATTCACTGAACGAACAAGATGACTCTCACTCTACGGCTAGCATTTGGGTTTGAGGTTTTCAGTATTGCACCGTAGCAGAAGGTGCAGATGACTTGATGCCACCATGACTGTGCAGACGCCACCACAGTCAGTCATAAATACCACTATGAGTATCGCTCACGTGTATCATACTTCATAAAAACTGCCATAGACCAAGCCACACACCGTGTCAAAATCAGTGTTTTGTCTTTACATAATGTTTTTTTTTTTGCATAATAAAACTTGGCTCATTTATGGAAAAATGGACCAGAGTTAATTGCTTATAAGCTGGCGACACCTCATATTCTTTAAACCTTTCTCTCTTTCCCTCATATTTTTTGGAATCATCTGATAAGCCATCTTCATGTCAGTCAATAAATCAATGTATTTCAATATTTTTCTGTCTAGTTTTCAGAGAGAGAGAGAGAGAGAGAGAGAGAGAGAGAGAGACAGAGAGAGAGATAAAAAAAAGGCATTGAGAAAGACCTGCAAAACCACAGTCTGTCAGTTTCTGAAGTAAACAGGAAGAGCCTGAGTCAACCGGCTGTGTTTCCTGCTCTTAGTGCGATCCCTATGTCTGGCCTGAAGGAGACAGGCTGTGTGGCCTATGACACCTACACTCCAGGGCACACTCATGCAACACACACGTCCACTCTGAGGCACAGACCTCAGAGATAGATGACTGGTGAGGTACTGACAGAGGAGATGGTTTGACATATTGTTTCAAAACGAATACAGAATGATTAATTATAATGAATGTTGTTTATACCAATGTTTATACACTTGTGTAAACTCGGCCGACATAAAAATGAAAACATTACATAATGCAATTTTCTTTTCCAATCACACTGTGATAATTGTCACACTGTTTAATGTTGTTACAGGTAAGTAAAAAGCTATTGTTAACCCCCAACAAACAAATTTGGGGGTTTCTTCATTTTGGCCTTTTGTCCTCACTTTTACAACAACAACAGCAACAACAACAACAGCAACAGCAACACATTGCATTTATATAGCACTTTTCAAGTGTCTGGTCAGTGGTCACCCTATTCACCCATTTCTCCTCACTTTGACTGTGTTTTGCATCTGAAAACTGTGGTTAAAGGTCATAAATGATGTTTAACTGTCACATAGTTTATGGTTGATATAATTCTTTTGAATTCAATCTACCTGCTGTGTTTGCGCAGAGCCTGTGTGACGCACTCGCTGGAAAGATTGCCTGCTGTACTTGGCTGGAGTGGTGACAGTTCAATATACAAGAAAGATGTTATCTTTAATATTTAATCAGCACTTATCCTAGCTCGACGACGGGCTCTTTAAATGGTGTGGAATGCGAGCTGTCTGAGCGTTATTTTACAACGGATAAAACATGTGAAATATCTGGGAAATTGAGGTATGTATGCATCTAGCAGATGCTTATGGAGCACAATATCTCTCTGGCTGTCACACACACACACACACACACACACACACAAACACACACACACACAACACACACTCAGACACACATAGTGAGAGAGAGAGACTGAAGGATAGAGAGAGAGAAATGCACACGTAAGAACGCAGTCTGGAGAGAAGGCTGGAAAAGCTCTTTTAAATGTAATAGTCTTCATGGGAAATATCACGGCAGTGCCTCAGTCCAAGGTTGCAAAGGCCCTTCTCAACAGCACTGACCCTGATGGAATGGTACACATCATCTCTTACTCTCGCTCTCTCCCCAATCTCCTCCTCGGAGGAAAGGTAAAGCCAGGACTCTCTCGCTACAGTCTGTAAATCACTGGAACACTATCCCACCCATCCTCCCAAAACTCTGCTTCGCAAAAAGAATGCTGTCAACGAATAAGCACTCCAACACCCGTCATGCTGGACAAGCCAGTGGGAGAACTCGTGAGGCTCTGTATCACGCGGCTCGCTTTCACTGATAGCACAATAACTCTCCCTGACTCCCGCGAGGATGCACTCACTGAGCTATGTGTGTTAATGATCTAATGGTCGAAATGTACTGCCCTTTTTTAAAAAGATGATGCACTACTGTATCACATTCCTCGCGCAGGCCCTGAGTGCTGGACTCTGGAGGGGCAGTCGAGCGGTGAGTGGCTGTTAATTTCCCCTGGATGGCGACGGGCGTCGAGGAGGAGAGGCCTCCCAGAGTGCTCCAGCAAACCCCCGACGCCATGTACTGTACTCTATTATAGTAAGTGGGTGAGCTGCGTGGTGTAAAATGGGATTGGTTCTGGTAAATGGATGGCCATTATATTACATGCGTGGCCCATCATCCTTGTGTTTCCTCCATCAGTGGAGAGTGACAGATGGAAGGGCTGCAATTGCACAGCAAATGGGTCGGTCTCAGCTCGGAACAGAGCTGCCATGGCATTTATACGCCCCCCTTCTCCCTCCCCTCACTTCCACATGTGGAAGCAACTACGTATCTGTGAAGCATGGCACTCACACACATACACACACACACACACACACACACACACACACACACACACACACACACACACACACACACACACACACACACACACACAACTGGGCTTACTCTGTACACACACACACACACACACACACACAAAGTGTACGCACAGGCACATTACTGGACATACCCTGCACACGCACACACACACAAACACAGAAAAGAATGCACGCACACACACAAAAGCATGCTAATTTACGGCACACTTTTTGAGTTCTAAGGAGCCAGGCCACATGGGATGAGAAGTTACGACTCCAGCTGTAGGAGCTAAGAGCTTTTGGAGACGGACATGCAGCTGTTAAAGAGCTGGAGAGGGTGGACTGGGGCAGAGGCATGTTTGAAGTGACTTCATGGCACAAATCATTCTAGCCAGTCATGTTACAGTAATGTATTTTTCAACTTTCAATTTTTCAACTTTCAATTTTTCATTAGGCTATTGATTGAATTGACATTCTTGTTTATTTGGCTATTCTCCTTAATGTAGTCTCACCAACTTTTTAATTTGTTTACTGTTAAATGTAACTATTGTATTGTTGTTATTTGTATGTTGCTTTGGGCAAAAGCGTCTGCCAAATCCCGTAACCATTAATGAAACAGTAAACAAGACGGTTTTCACCATTTTTAAGGTTTGTTTTGGTAAGTAGTGCTAGTTATTATAATACCCTGCATTCTGGTTGTATATATATATATATATATATATATATATCTTATTGTAATATGGACCAGTAAATAAAATACTTTCCCTTCCCACTAGGTGTCCCTGGTTGAAAATAGCCTTTTATCATGAACCATGAATGGCAACAGTAGTGTTTAATTTTGGCATTACACTCACAGTATGTATGAGAATATGTCTTGCCCGCAGATTCTGGGCGACAGATGGTTGTGATTGGGGGATGGTGTGGGAGTGGGGGAGTGGGGCGGATCAGCCCAGCTGGGGCACAGTGGAGCAGAGCAGGTTCTGACCGTGCCTGGCATCTCCTGTGTCATTCTCTGCCACAGAGCACTCGCCAGCTCACCAGGTGATGGCCTGGCGTTGCCAACGCCACAGGTACGCAGGAGGTGATCCGTACACGTCCTCTTGTCTCTACAGGTGACGTCATTGGCACAGGTGTAGTGGCAGCATACTAGCTGTTGGGCTATATTTCAACTCTGCGGGGCAACATCACTGGTCTATGATAAAATACCTTTGCTACAGTTCAGTGGGCCTAATTCCTTCCCAGTTAGCAGGGTTTATTGCAAAGCCACTACCTGGGCCGAAGCTTGAGAAACGCCATTATATTATCTTCAATCTATGTTGAAACTGTCCTGCCACATGTGATCTTTCACATAGCCTCTTTAAATAACTATGAGCTCTTCATCATAGTCATTTGTTATAAAGAAGGGAACTTGTCTTCAAATATTTCTGGATGTTTTCCTAAAATGGATCCAACTCAAACCAGCAATTTATGGTCAAGTTAAGCTGAAGTTTTTGTAGAGGTTCTTGGGAATAACTGTTGGGTCATTTGGGTCTCTTTTTTTAAGTAACACCCTTAGATGGAGATTTAAGGGTTTCTGTTGCTTATATTGGCAGCTTGTTCTCCCCTACTGCAACAAGACCTGCCTGTGTTGGCCAAACCACACAGCAGAATGGCTGTGTATAGGAGACACACCTTGGTTTGTATGCGTGAGTGGTAAAAAGTTCAAGTCCAAGTCCAAGCCCTGTGGTGACTGTTTTCAGTATCTAATGCATGATGAAGGGGGCGAAATAATTGCTTGTTTTTCCTCAAAGGAGTGTGTTATGGACCCTCATCAAGAATGTGTGATTAAAAATAGACATATTTTATTATAGGATACACAACATAGGATATTTACTGCATAAGTATATGCTAACTGCAATGTCCACAATATTTATGTAAGACACATTTTTTAAGACCACTAAGAGTTGTGTTTTGCCAAAGAGGTAAAAGCAGGGCAGAACTTTTAGTGCATCTGGGAGCATCATTCTCCACTTATCTCATTGATAAACTATTACAAAGTGCTATTACCTTAATAGACTGCGGTGGAATACCATATGGTTTGCACCATTATCAATTGATTGATACATAAAATCTTAATTTTCCACATCTCTTGTAGGAGAGTACTGCCATGTGTCTTAAAAGGAATTAGCTTACAGTACCATGGCGTGATAACCAATGGGGCATGCCCTTGCTGAGCTTGATAAATTCACCCAGGCTGACTTTTCTAGGGTGGCTAAGGGCAATAAATGAGTCCAAGATGTTTCCGTTCCTGACAGCAAGCTTTTAATTAAACGCATCGTAATTAGAATTAGACCTTTCTCTCATGCGAGCGAGCCATTTGCGCTGACATGACAAACTCCGCGCCCACCGCCCGGCCTCAGAAAGGCACGCGGATGGGACAGGAGGAGGAGGAATAGCAAATCGATATGTTATCGCAGGCTGGAATCATACATACACGGTCCTGTTCCCCTCTCCAATACAGGTTCAGTCATCTATAACCTGCTGTCTGCTCCATCGAAGACACTTCTAGGTTCAGTATCAGTGCAGAGCGCCAGGGAGACAGGCCAGTGGCCGTGTCCTTCAGCTTAGAGGTGTGTGTCAAAGTCAGCTTTATTGTCAATTTCTTCACATGCTCCAGACATACAAAGAGATCGAAATTACGTTTCTCACTATCCCACGGTGAAGACAAGACATATTTTACCAATTTAAGTACACAGACAAACATAACATTCAAGTAAACAAAAAATAAGTAAATAACAAAAAAATAAGTAAATAAGAGGGCACATACAATGAAGAAATAAGAGCAGCAAAAAATGGTTGAAATTGTGCATAGACAGTCAATAAAAAAGTAGTGCAAAGTCAGGCCAATAAAAGGCTGAGGTAGTTCTGTTTGACCTAAGTAAGAAAGTGGCATAGTGGTGCAAGTTATGTAAGAGCAGCAGAAGTGTTGTATTTCCAGGACAACAACAACAAGTTGCAAAGTGTACAAGTGTGCAAGTGGAGTAGTGCAAGGCGGCCATTGTAGGTCCAATGTCCAGGATGTTATGTAGCTGAGGGTGGAGGGGGGAGAGGGGGGAGAGAGTTCAGCATCCTAACAGCTTGGTGTATGAAGCTGTTGGTGAGTCTGGTGGTGCGGGAGCGCAGGCTTCTGTACCTCTTCCCAGAGGGCAGTAGATCAAACAGATTGTGAGCGGGGTGACTTGCATCACTCACAATTTTGGTCGCCTTGCGGGTGAGGTGGGTGGTGTAAATGTCCTTCAGGGAGGGGAGTGAAGCACCAATAATCCTTCCAGCTGTGTTCACTATGCGCTGCAGGGCTTTCCTGTTGTATTCAGTGCAGCTTCCGCCCCACACAGCGATACAGCTGGAGAGGATGCTCTCAATGGTGCCTCGGTAGAACGTGGTCATGATGGCTGGTGGAGCACTTGCTCGCCTGAGTTTCCGCAGGAAGTACAGGCGGCGCTGGGCTCTCTTCGCCAGTGATGCAGTGTTGGTGGTCCAGGAGAGGTCTTCACTGATGTGCACCCCCAGGAATTTGGTGCTGCTCGCTCTCTCCACCACAGCACCGTCGATGGTCAGTGGCAGGTGTTGGGTGTGACCTCTCCGGAAGTCAACAACAATCTCTTTGGTCTTGCTGACGTTCAGCAGGAGGTTGTTGTCCCTGCACCACGTGGTCAGATGGTCGACCTCCAACCTGTATTGTCTCGTCGCCCTTCGTGATGAGACCCACCAGAGTTGTGTCGTCAGCAAATTTCACTATGTTATTGTTGCTGTAGGTTGCAGTGCAGTCATGCGTCAGCAGGGTGAAGAGCAGAGGACTGAGCACGCAGCCTTGGGGGGCCCCTGTGCTCAGTGTGATGCTGCTTGAGGTATTGTTGCCAACACGTACTACTTGAGGCCTCTGACAGAGGAAGTCCAGTAGCCAGTTGCAGAGGTAGGTACTGAGTCCCAGTTTGTCAAGTTTGCAGATGAGTTGTTGTGGTATTATGGTGTTGAATGCAGAACTGAAGTCTATAAACAGCAATCTCACATATGAGTATCTTTTTTCCAGGTGGGTGAGGGCTGGGTGGAGGGCTGAGCAGATTGCATCCTCTGTAGACCGTTTGGCTCGGTATGCAAACTGGAAGGGGTCCAGGGTGGGGGGGAGAATGGATTTGATATGTGACATGACAAGCCGCTCAAAGCACTTCATGATGATGGGTGTCAGTGCCACAGGGCGGTAGTCATTGAAGCAGGATGGAGCAGTTTTCTTCGGCACAGGTATGATGGTGGCAGCTTTGAAACATGATGGGACGATGGCTTGCTTCAGGGAAGTGTTAAAGATGTCTGTGAAGACATCCTTAAGCTCCCCTGCGCAGTCTTTCAGCGCACGACCTGGGATGTTGTCTGGACCTGTTGCCTTACGGGTGTTGATAGCAGCAAGTGTCCTCTTCACGCTGTCGGCAGAGAGGCACAGGGGCTGCTCGTGTAGAGGGGGATGGGTCTTCTGTGGGCAGGTGCTGTTTTGTGCTTCAAAGTGAGCGAAGAAGCGGTTCAGTTTGTTGAGCAGAGGGATGTTGCTCTCACAGCTCTGTGGCGCAGGCTTGTAGTCCGTGAGGGCCTGAATACCCTGCCATAGGCTTTGTGCATTCCTGCTGTCTTTGAAGTGGGTGGTTATCTTGTGAGTGTATTCCTTTTTTGCTTCCTTGATGCCACGGGACAGGTTGGCTCTCGCTGTTCTCATGCCAGCTTCATCCCCAGCTCTGTAGGCTTTGTCTCTGGCCCTCAGCAGCTTGAGGACATGTGTGTGTGTGTGTGTGTGTGTGTGTGTGTGTGTGTGTGCGCGCGCACGCGTGTGTGTGTGCGTGTATGTTCAGAAATGCAAAATTCCATATGTTCTTTTGATTATTCACAGAGCAAAGCACATTTTCCTTATGAGCCTTAGCTGCTACACTGTTATTTTATCTTGGTTCATGACCGCCACCTAAAGGTCACTAAAAGAGTGGCATAGCCTATAAACGCACACAGATAGATTTCATTATTTTCCGCAGGCTAAAAACAAGGCATCATGTCTGGCGTAATCAATAAATGCAACAATAAGAGTTTTTCCATCCACATTTCATGTGAAATACTTGCCACAACAAACTAATCAAGTCCTCCATTAACAGGACACTGAACAGAACACTGAAATGGTAATTGACTCCTCATCTTTTCTACAGAGTCGAGTCCTCAGGTTTCTCACGCTTAGATGAGCCTGCCCGACATTTGTAAAGTCAGGAGCCATGGCCTGAAGAATTTATAGAAGTGCTGTGTCACCCTCGCGAGCCCTGCCTCTCCCGTCCATAATAATCAACGTTATTGATCCAGTTGCTAATGAGTCTAAAAGTAGCCGCGAGCAGTCACCCTACCCCATCTTTCAAAGACTCATCTCTTGATGCCTCAGTCGTCCCTTGAGTCCTGACTAACTGCAACCAACCGCGATAAGACAAGCTGGCGAGTCAAAGGGGTTTGAACCCATGGAATGAACGACCGGGGCTGTCCGCTCGCTCATCCCCGAAATCCCCGTTGGTGCCTCGGCGCGCTCAGCTCGTGCGTGCATTCCTGGGAAAAGTAGGCTACAGACAGAATGTGTCTGGAAATCCTGGCAGGAGCGGAGGGAACACTGGGAGAATTAGGGATGAGGAATGATATCGACTGGTTCTGTGTGACTTGCAGTCCAGATGCCTTTGGTGATGAAATGATAGTGAAATACAGGGTGATTGTTGTGACCATTATGTGACCATTATGAAGATGTAGACGATTATACATGCCGTTCCTTAAATGTATGACTGTTTTAATATACATTATGAATGCATTATATACCGTACAAATGTATGACTATAAAGACCATGTTATACATTTTACATCTATAATCAACTGAAATGAATAAATACATTGTTATAGTTTAGACTACATTATCTGTTCTTGTGGCAGGATATTTCCTCTGAGTCAGTTGGCAGCATCCACCCTTCAACCTCATTGTATAAATGCACTTTGACCCTGTTGTCACCAGTGTTAAGTTGCTGAGCTGACATCTTGATGCAGCTGTCTCAGTGAGTTGCAGTCTCCTAGTAAATGTGTGATCATCACTGGGAACTCACCACTCCTTTAGTAAAGGCCACTCAGATTCGCTGTGCTCCTCAGAAACATACAGGCCAGCACAGCAGACCAGCCCAAGCCCGTGGGCGGTAGGCAGCCACACCAGAACATTGTTGATGGTGCGATCGATTCCTTTAATGGGACAAAGTAAATTACAAGCAATTAGTCATGTCCTGGAGGTGGGGTGGTTGCCGCTGTGTGCTATTCTTCTCCCAAGTCTCCATACTTTTTCTCCGTACATATGGACGGGGTAGTGTGTACTTTTTTCCTCAGAGCTCCATTCAAATCAAGATCTTCTCTGAAGTGCCCTTCAAAAGGACATCTGTGATTGATGAGCTCTTTTGTCAACCTAATACAGTAACACAAAGACTCATTTGAAACTCCTGCTCTCTAAAATCAGTCAATCAATTAGCTGAAATGATGTGGCAATCTGAGATGACGGGTAGAAAGGAAAAGCCCACACCGTTACATATTTGCCACGACTGACTTACTGCAATTAGCTGTGCAGAACTACAATAAATTACCCCCTTAAATGTGACAGCCTGAAATGTGCCCGTACTAAACATGACCCCTTCCTGAAAGAACGACTTGCGTGAGAGCGGAGAGAGAAAGGCGGCTTTTCATAACTGGTTGTTGAGAGAGCGGGGGCCCTTAAGACAATCCGAAGGTCAGCGGCGGTCGACGGTACCTGAATGTCGGAGAGAAAATGTCAGTCCAGCCAGGTCTGGCGCCACCTCAGAGATGATCATGCAGGTGTGAAACGAAACACGGGCCAGGTCAGTGTGTAAACACCATTAGTCCCTGCCACAATGGCCCACCCATCACGGATAGCACACACACACACACACACACACACACACACACACACACACACACACACACACACACACACACACTCAGACACACACACACACACACTCAGACACACACACACACACACACACACACAGACACACTCTCTCTCTCTCTCTCTCTCTCTCCTTCACACACACACACACACACACACACACACTCTCTCTCTCACTCTCTCCTTCACACACACACACATACACACACACACACACACACACACACAAACACACACACACACCCACCCACACACACACACACACACACTCCTGTGTGACACACACACACACTCCTGTGACCTTATAAGCCTCTCAAAGGTCAGCCGTGTTGAGGAATTCAGTGAAATCTCCTGTGTACCCTCTGTATAGCTTTATGTTTTGGTTTGATTTGTCCCTGCATGTGACTCTGTTTTGGAGTTGTTTAGCCCTTTCAGGCTGTAACTACAGATTGGACTGAGATATTTTATTTTCTATTTTTTCCCCGTCATCACTCATCAGTTTGCTGTAACTGCTAATTCAGCTTAACCGTTAATTTCAATGTGACTACCCTTGCTCAAGGATAAGCTTCATAAGGCAATAAACATAATCAAACACACAAATTAAACTGTGGCAACAGGCAATGCAGTGACTTGTTTTTAGAAATGCTGATATGTTGATTGAAATAATGCACACATTATTTACTTTTACCCAAGCTGTGAACATTCATTCAGAATGTAAATATCATCTATGGAAATTGGCAAGACATATGTACTTCGGAAAGGTCTTTCAGTTATATGCTGCCTAAAGTCAGACAATGTGTGTTTTGTGTATTTCAGTGGTGGTTGATGGGAGTTTTGGAATAGACAGAGGGAAAAGAAGAAAAAAAACCCTGACCTTTATTTGAGTAGCACTTGTTTACACAAGGCCAAAAAAGAGATCATTAGCAAACGGTCAAACACTGCCAACAGCATTTGTGAGAAAAAGTCTTGAGAAAAATTGTTGCCTCTCTTTTTTGGCAGCGACAACATGAAGCAATAAAAAATAAAAAGAGCCATTTTCATTTGGTGTTTCCTTCATCCACAGGGACATCCAACAAGCCAAGGGTCACCTATAAGCACAGTGAACTGGTTTAATTGTCTATGGGAGAATGCTAAACGACAGCCCAAATTAGCTATCACGAAGAGGAAGCTCTCACGGGCAGCATCTATCCTAGTAAACTCACTCAGAAAAGCCCTTCTCTCCTCCCCATTCCATTGTATAGACACACACACACACACACACAGCTTCCCCAAACAACAGACGTTCGCCACAGCCGGGAAGCCTGGCATCCTCCACATCCTCTGGCTCTGGCGTAGATTTGCTGAGAGTTCTGGCCGTCGCACCACCCCATACCACACCACCTCCGCATCGTCCACCACCATCGACAGCAGTCTCCCGCAATGACGCTACAAACTTTTAAGAGATAACAAAATGAAAATGACACAGCGGGAGACCGTTAGCGCCGGAGTCTGTTAGCCGCCCCCCCACCACCACCACCACCTCAAGGGAGTTAAAATTGCCAGGTTTGACTGAGTAATGGCTATTTAGCCTGACCTTTGACCCCCTACCAACTCTGTGTTGCCAGTGTCTCAGTCAGGTCAGAGTCGGATCTTTGCTGGAACGGCTACCTGTGTGTAGTTTGGGGCTTGAAGGATGCCAGAGATGACGTTCACGTTGCTACCGCGTTTCTCTGTGTTTATGTATGTATTTATTTATTTTTTTATTTATTTGTGTATTTTGGGGTGGGGGTGGCGGGGGGTCAGGGGACTGAGTTCCTATTTTAAGCTTTACCCTCCACTCCCCTCCCCCACCTAAATAATGTGTGGTGCTCCAGTTTTACGTCAATAAAAGTGTCCTGTCTGGAGCCAGAGACGGCGCCGAGACGCTTTTATTGCATTCTGGGATTATACAGCCAGGGTAGAAATGAAAGTGGCTGGTCACGCCATTTCACTGGCCTAGTCCTTCATGATTGGGGTGGCACACACACACACACTCACACACACACACACACACACACACACACACACACACACACACACACACTGTATCCACAAGTGTACACACACACACACACACACACACACAAACACAAACTTACACACACACATATACACACACATAGAGTATACACACACACACACACACATTTACAGACACAAATGCAAAT
>NW_027468598.1:26187261-26192261 GCF_046254945.1 Alosa pseudoharengus
ATAAACCTCTCCACTAGTGTCTTGTTATGTTAAGCCCTTCACACAATGACAAGATACGTGGTGTGTGTGTGTATGTGTGTGTGTGTGTGTGTGTGGGGGGGCATTGTTGCATGGGGGCGTTAAGGAATGCCATCAGGTAACAAAGGCGAAAACACACACACACCTGCCGACAGATTCACGAAGTGTGGACAAACACAAGGAGAGGGCAACAGGCTTGCTGGACATCCATTAGGGAGGGCCACAGACAAGAGAGAAAGCTCTGCCAGCCCACCAACAGACACACACACACACACATACACACACACACACACACACACACACACACACATACACATACACACACACACACAGACACACACGCACGGGTGTGTGGGGGCTATTTACACGCAGCCTGCACAAACACACAGGCCCTGGCAGTGATGGATGAGACCAGGCTTAGCCCAGTCACACCACAAGCCACCTCCGACAACCCCAAGCCAGAGAGGCCAAGAGCCAAGCTGGGCTCCACCACACTCAGGAGCTCAGAGGAACACCCAGCACGGGGCCCGCAAGGGACCATGGACAGGACAATTAAAAGCCCCAATAGTGACCCCATAATGACCAATGCAATATTGGGGACCCAACATTACATAATATAATCGGGCCCAAACTTTCTAGCAGTGCCCCCCCCCCCCCTCCCCGCCCACATGGAATGATTGTCCTAAATGGAGCATCAGTGATCAGGTGATTCAGACAATATTTTGAGAAAACAAGAGTGAGAAAGCCATATAAGTGGGTAGCTGCAGTCTTCTGCGATTTGAACCAGGAGCCAAGACAAGGAGACACACTTGTAGCAGGAAAAAAAAAATCTGAATGGCGATAAATCACTGAGAACAAATAGACCAACAGAAACAAAACAAATCGTTGATGATGCATGAGCGTGGTTCACAGTCCTCTTTTCTCTGTAAACAACAGTAACAAGAAACCGACTTCACTTCAGCGGATCAATCAAGACGACGCAGAGATCACTCGCTACCTCATCGGCGAAGCAAAGATGGAGGGGTCAATGTCAATACGGGAGAGAAAAGAAGGTGTGAAGTGTACGTGTCTGGGGCAGGAGTGATCGATTCCTCTGTGACTGCTCGGCCTATTTTGCCCCAACATTGATGGAGAGGGTGCTGAGTAAGACCCAAGGGGTGGTCTCGGGGGGGTATTTACGGGATGGGGGAGTCGGCCTGGGGGACATTTGAGGCTTACAGATGACCACTGTGACACTGCATGTGTTGGGTGGAGGATAGTCTATATGTCAGAGAGAGAGAGAGAGATGAAAGATAGATGGAGAGTGAACGATGACTGCCTGTTTTCATGTTTTTTTTTTTTTAAAAGCAAGGTGGGGTTGCTTGGGGTTTAACATGCGTCCATTTCACCCATTTTTTCTTCTCTTCTACGGTAAACAAGACATTATATTGCCTAAATAAAACGTATGATTAAAACCCTGTCTGTTAAGATCCTTCCTAATCTTGAAAAAGGCGGTAAGTTCCTAAATTACCCATAACATAATTTCAAAGGCAGGCATCCTATCCCAAACTAAGATCAAACGCAGGGCATTTTGGAGACTAGGTCTGACTTCAGAGTAACTATTTACAGGTCTGGATTGGCAGGTCTTTAATGCCCAAAATCCCACCTGTGCTACTCTGTGAGGTTTGTGGCTTTGGGAATGGACTGGCATTTAGAACAGCTGCAGCTCACAGACGGACAACCTAACATTCAAGGCTTCAGTCAGAGGTGAGAATGTATTCCAAGAGAGACCTTTGCACAGATAAACACAAAGACAGCTTGCTGCACATCTGAGGGGTACACTATAGGGAATGTGTTTAGTAGTATCGCAAAAGTTTGGGACTACAGTATCTCCTTGTTGCTTGCCATTCTGTGTAGTTTAATGTAACCAATTGACATTTTTTACAAAAAGTTCAAAGAAAAAAAAATCCTGACCAAAATGTTTTCCTCTGTCAGATTTGAGCACATTTCTGGCTTTAGGCTTAGTAGTATACCACTAATCTTGGTTTGTACCAGGTCATTGTAGGCTTAATGTTTAAAGGTAGATCAACTCAATTCAAATGGTGTAATTTCAGGCACTCAGTTATTTCTTATTGAACAGGTTTTATTGAAAAGGAATGAAATGACATGGACAATGAAAACATGGCCCTTTATTACAAATTGAAGAAGACTAGACAAGACCAAACAAAAAGAGAAACATCTGTTTCCAAATCCCAGGTGATTCGTAAGACATCAAATCATATTGGCAACTCTGATTGTATGTACAACATAAAAATAACTTTCTAGAACAACCACAAGCCACACATAAAACTTGGATTCGACAGCACTTGTCATCCTCACCTCCAAGTCCTGACAACTTACAAACAAACAAAAAAATCAACAAAAATAAACAAAAGCAAATACATCCCTGACAGAATATTTACACACAGTATCAGCCACTGGCTGTCTTAGTAAGGCTACTTGACTAATCTTTCCAGTGACATATTTTACAAGTCTCAGGTGCTTTGTAACTCAGATGCTACAGGAGTCATCTTGTAGATATATATTTATATATAAGGCAGAGTAATTTTCATTTTTGTAAAATTGAACAATGTCCACAAAACAGCAAAGCAAAATGTCTCAGGAGAAGCATAAGAGGGAGAACCAAGCATTGATAAAAAAAGTAACAATCTTTTGCGACAACTGCCCGACAGCCAAAGAGAGGCATCGATCATGGACTAACAGTCTATCTGCCAGCACTTGGAACATGAAAATAAATAACTATATACTTTTTTTTCATTAGAATTAAAAGCTGTATACAGTTCAAACCCAGCCTTTTTTCTTCTTCAACCCTTCCAAGTAGGAAGTCTGTCTGTTAAATTAATTTTTAACTTAAGTTTTGACATGACAATGCAAAGCTTAAATTAAAAGCCAGAATATTCCTTCAGTAGAGTAAAAATCTCAGATATGCAAAGGGTATACTACATATGAGTCATTTAATCTGTGTATCACTTCAAATATTAAGAAGGCACGCTATATGAATCGCATTTACACATTCGATAAAAAAAACTTTTTACAACCAGCTGATTACACAAGCTTAACATGTCGTGTGTTTGTTTGCCTTTTGCAGACAAGGAAGGAAGAAAACAACAAGCAAAACCCACCAGTCGTGTGGGTTCAAAACATGGCAGATCATGCTGGGGGAGGAAGGATGACTCGAACACTGTATCGTAACTTGTTTAGTCGGTGACAAACATTCAATGAGAGTGTGAGAGACCATGACCACTGCAGGCTTCACACACAGACACTCACATACAAAATACTGGTGCCACACAATGACAGCACCAATTATCGTTCGCTTGTGAAGCACTCGACATGTCCACGTTACTGCCTGAAGAGAAGTCGTTCTCTCAGCTGCTGCACTGGGTGGAACGGCTGCAGACCTCAGTGGCTTAAGAGTCAGTCTGACGCTTCACACACACAACTGAGGGCCAGTGCTAACCTCACACTGCATCCCTTCAGATGGAGAGCCTGTGTGTGTGCGTGTGTGTGTACGGGGAGGGGATGACCACGACCGTGCCTTTGAAGACTAGGCCACAGCAGCAGCAGATGGGATAGGATCTGCAGCAGATGGGAGTGTGTGGGCGAACGTGGGTGATGCGTATGCGTGTGTGTGTGTCTTATGTGCGTGTGTGTATGTTGGTGCAGGAGAACGAGCGCACACAAGTGGTTCATTCTTAACCACATGGAGAGAAGGGCTAGTTGGAGGGAGGCAAAAACTAAAAGCAGGAAAAACAAAAATAAAAAACAAAAGAAAAGAAAACAAAAACAACACAGAAATCAGGACTAAAATAGAAAAGAGTGTTGAAGAGTGTTGTCCATCTGTGGCCTCTGGCTCACACGCCGGCGTTGTTTTGAACCCTCTATTAACCCCTCACGCTCACTTCAAGGGCCCTCCTGGGTAAGCCAGAGAGCAGACGATGGGCTTGTTCCATGTTTACATTGTACAGCGAGTGCTTGGCTCTGATAACACAGAGAGAGGGTTAAATATAGTTTATAGGCTCGTAGGGAGTGTCTGGCTAAATTGAAAGGCGGGCACAGACTACTGAATGCTGGAAAGCCATTCATTGATGTCATGTGGATGTTGGACTGGTTTTGAGGATGATGATGCAGTCTTGTACTGCAGTTCAAATCCAGTCCGAGGACTTTTGCACTCACGAGCAGAGATATGGACAAGTGACGTAAAGGCAAGACGGCTGCCAAGTGCTACTAATTCTACTGACATCTGGAAGCGCAGTTGTTTATACTCCCTTATTATCTACGGCCACACACACACACACACACACACACACACACACGACACACACAGACAAACACACACACACACACGTAGAGCTAACACTTTTCCAGAAAATAAGACCACTCTTTGCGCTACATGTTCGGCTCCTCATGAGACCTGTGAGAGAAATGGAGAGCAGTCTGGATGAGTAAGCGAGTGACCGAGTGAGGGAACATGGACACGGCCCCAACGATTACTCACTCACAGGAGCCCCAGACTTTCCAGAACTTTCCATCTCACCTGGAGCAGTCCCACAGGAGTGTAACGTGGCGTCCTGCTGTGCCGCTGCGCTTCGGTATGGAAGGCTACTTAAGGAAAAGGCCCCACCATTTTCCCCCTGCCTCACAAGCACCTACAGTGACAGGGGTTCCAGCATTTTCTACCCACTCTGTCTACCTAAAGGCTGATGCTGCTCGCCTGCTTTGGAGCAGTGAGTTCAGAGGCCTCACTTTATGTCTATGAAACAACAAGTTCACGAGTCCCTTTATACCTTTACCAACTAATCACCGGTGTTGCTTTATGTTATGTTACTGTTATCTACACATTTTTTTATTTCTTTTTTTCTACTGAAATGCTTTAAAGTTAAGATTTGTGCCCAGAGCAGAAACAAACAAACAAACAAAAAAACATCAGAGCGAGATGACGT
>NW_027468598.1:26199761-26204357 GCF_046254945.1 Alosa pseudoharengus
TCCGTCAGTCATTAGCAGCACTAAGGTTAGACCTACAAGAGTTAGAGGATCCGCTGGTCTCTTTAAGATCGCAAGTTTGAGAACTTCAGTTACAGTAACGTTAGTACAGGCGAAAGAGTGGTGGATAAGATGAAATTGTGTGTCGGCGTTGTTCAGCATTGGGTATGTGAGTGGAAAAAATGCTACACATATTCGAAGCCATCACCCAGATGATGTAGGCTACCAATCACTGAAACGAGGGGAAAGAAACTTCCCGTGCGCTTCAGCAGCCTTTGGATACACATACAAATAGGGCCAAAACCTATGGCTTAAATTAAATGATTTCGTAATGACAGAAAGCTATGTAAATCGCGTGGTAATTACCTTTATGTTGGGGTAACTTGTAACTTCTCACATGAGGAGCTGGTAGTGTAAGTGCAGACAGTAAAATAAAGTGACAACGCTAACCAGGCTAATAAACAAACCATGCTACGGTGAGTTAACGTCAAAGGGCAAAGTCACGTGACTTCTAGTTGTAGTCTGTTTATGAAATGAAAGGAGCAATTTCGTTTTTAAAAAAAAGGCAAAATAGTGTGATATTTTCACAGTTAGTAGGCTAGATTATTACTTTACACACAATGAAAAATATTGAGGCAAATTGTAGACCCTTCCATATACAACTAAACACAGATGTTGAAGGTCTTGCTTAAGTGGATTTTTAAAAATCATTTTCTATGTAATTTGCACTTTCAGAAATAAGAGATGCTGTAGGCCTATTTTCAGTTTTATAGCTGATTGTCTTATTTTGTTTACAAGTTACAGATTGAGTCTGGACACTTATTGTACTGTTTAGCCTACAGCTTACACACTTCAGGCTGTTGCAGATAGCTCAGGGAAGAGACTGTATGACACTAGGTGGTACAGCCTGAGACATGTACAAAAAAAAATGCTTTCTACATTTTTGTTTTGCTTTTCCCTCCATTGTACCGAACTCGTACCGAACCGTGATGTCCGAACCGAGGTATGAACCGAACCGTGACTTCTGTGTACCGTTACACCCCTAGTGTACACACAAGAAAGAGAGAAAGGATTGTGTGTGTGTTTGTTTGTGTGTGTGTGTGTTTGTGTGTGTGTGTTTGTGTGTGTGTGTGTTTGTGTGTACTGTATGTGTACACACAAGAAAGAGAGAAAGGATTGTGTGTTTGTGTGTGTGTGTGTGTGTGTGTGTGTGTGTGTGTGTGTGTGTGTGTGTTTGTGTGTACTGTATGTCTACTAGGGGTGTAACGGTTCATGTATTCGTATTGAACCGAAACGGTACGGGGGTCACGGTTCGGTGCATGAATTTACACGGAGAATACACGGTATAAAAATACATAAAACTCGTGTGCGGATTAATTAATGTCATGCGCAATTACTGTTAAGTAGCGAGAGTTACGGGAGTTCTTTAGCGACACCTAACGCTAATCTGTAGCCCTGCCTTAGCTCTGAAGCTCTGATTGGCGCCTATGTTTTTTTTTGTCAGGTCGTCGGTCGAGTCCGTCAGTCATTAGCAGCACTAAGGTTAGACCTACAAGAGTTAGAGGATCCGCTGGTCTCTTTAAGATCGCAAGTTTGAGAACTTCAGTTACAGTAACGTTAGTACAGGCGAAAGAGTGGTGGATAAGATGAAATTGTGTGTCGGCGTTGTTCAGCATTGGGTATGTGAGTGGAAAAAATGCTACACATATTCGAAGCCATCACCCAGATGATGTAGGCTACCAATCACTGAAACGAGGGGAAAGAAACTTCCCGTGCGCTTCAGCAGCCTTTGGATACACATACAAATAGGGCCAAAACCTATGGCTTAAATTAAATGATTTCGTAATGACAGAAAGCTATGTAAATCGCGTGGTAATTACCTTTATGTTGGGGTAACTTGTAACTTCTCACATGAGGAGCTGGTAGTGTAAGTGCAGACAGTAAAATAAAGTGACAACGCTAACCAGGCTAATAAACAAACCATGCTACGGTGAGTTAACGTCAAAGGGCAAAGTCACGTGACTTCTAGTTGTAGTCTGTTTATGAAATGAAAGGAGCAATTTCGTTTTTAAAAAAAAGGCAAAATAGTGTGATATTTTCACAGTTAGTAGGCTAGATTATTACTTTACACACAATGAAAAATATTGAGGCAAATTGTAGACCCTTCCATATACAACTAAACACAGATGTTGAAGGTCTTGCTTAAGTGGATTTTTAAAAATCATTTTCTATGTAATTTGCACTTTCAGAAATAAGAGATGCTGTAGGCCTATTTTCAGTTTTATAGCTGATTGTCTTATTTTGTTTACAAGTTACAGATTGAGTCTGGACACTTATTGTACTGTTTAGCCTACAGCTTACACACTTCAGGCTGTTGCAGATAGCTCAGGGAAGAGACTGTATGACACTAGGTGGTACAGCCTGAGACATGTACAAAAAAAAATGCTTTCTACATTTTTGTTTTGCTTTTCCCTCCATTGTACCGAACTCGTACCGAACCGTGATGTCCGAACCGAGGTATGAACCGAACCGTGACTTCTGTGTACCGTTACACCCCTAGTGTACACACAAGAAAGAGAGAAAGGATTGTGTGTGTGTTTGTTTGTGTGTGTGTGTGTTTGTGTGTGTGTGTTTGTGTGTGTGTGTGTTTGTGTGTACTGTATGTGTACACACAAGAAAGAGAGAAAGGATTGTGTGTTTGTGTGTGTGTGTGTGTGTGTGTGTGTGTGTGTGTGTGTGTGTGTGTGTTTGTGTGTACTGTATGTCTACTAGGGGTGTAACGGTTCATGTATTCGTATTGAACCGAAACGGTACGGGGGTCACGGTTCGGTGCATGAATTTACACGGAGAATACACGGTATAAAAATACATAAAACTCGTGTGCGGATTAATTAATGTCATGCGCAATTACTGTTAAGTAGCGAGAGTTACGGGAGTTCTTTAGCGACACCTAACGCTAATCTGTAGCCCTGCCTTAGCTCTGAAGCTCTGATTGGCGCCTATGTTTTTTTTTGTCAGGTCGTCGGTCGAGTCCGTCAGTCATTAGCAGCACTAAGGTTAGACCTACAAGAGTTAGAGGATCCGCTGGTCTCTTTAAGATCGCAAGTTTGAGAACTTCAGTTACAGTAACGTTAGTACAGGCGAAAGAGTGGTGGATAAGATGAAATTGTGTGTCGGCGTTGTTCAGCATTGGGTATGTGAGTGGAAAAAATGCTACACATATTCGAAGCCATCACCCAGATGATGTAGGCTACCAATCACTGAAACGAGGGGAAAGAAACTTCCCGTGCGCTTCAGCAGCCTTTGGATACACATACAAATAGGGCCAAAACCTATGGCTTAAATTAAATGATTTCGTAATGACAGAAAGCTATGTAAATCGCGTGGTAATTACCTTTATGTTGGGGTAACTTGTAACTTCTCACATGAGGAGCTGGTAGTGTAAGTGCAGACAGTAAAATAAAGTGACAACGCTAACCAGGCTAATAAACAAACCATGCTACGGTGAGTTAACGTCAAAGGGCAAAGTCACGTGACTTCTAGTTGTAGTCTGTTTATGAAATGAAAGGAGCAATTTCGTTTTTAAAAAAAAGGCAAAATAGTGTGATATTTTCACAGTTAGTAGGCTAGATTATTACTTTACACACAATGAAAAATATTGAGGCAAATTGTAGACCCTTCCATATACAACTAAACACAGATGTTGAAGGTCTTGCTTAAGTGGATTTTTAAAAATCATTTTCTATGTAATTTGCACTTTCAGAAATAAGAGATGCTGTAGGCCTATTTTCAGTTTTATAGCTGATTGTCTTATTTTGTTTACAAGTTACAGATTGAGTCTGGACACTTATTGTACTGTTTAGCCTACAGCTTACACACTTCAGGCTGTTGCAGATAGCTCAGGGAAGAGACTGTATGACACTAGGTGGTACAGCCTGAGACATGTACAAAAAAAAATGCTTTCTACATTTTTGTTTTGCTTTTCCCTCCATTGTACCGAACTCGTACCGAACCGTGATGTCCGAACCGAGGTATGAACCGAACCGTGACTTCTGTGTACCGTTACACCCCTAATGTCTACACACAAGAAAGAGAGCATGACGGCTGGCCAAAGCTGTTCGGTGTGTGTGTGCATGTCCTGTCAGAGAGGTGTGTGAAATGTACTAACTGCTGAGCACACACTCAGGAGAGACGACGTCAGCAGCGCCACACACACACACATACACACACACACACAACCAATCAATGCTGTCTATATCAGTGGCCAGTGGAGTCGGGGATCAGGGGAATGAGTGTGTCTGACTTTGGCGTCTTGGTAGAGAAGATCAATCCCAGTGCTTAGTTTTCATCACTTAAATGGCAGCTCAGGACATGTGTGTGTTTGTGTGTGTGTGTGTGTGTGTGTGTGTGTGTGTGTGTGTGTGCGTGTGTGTGAGAGTGTGAGCGTCTCTCACCCTGCACCCAGATGTGTTTGTCCTGGTAGCGCATGCCGATGGCGTTGCGCACTTCGCAGCGGTAGAGCCCTGAGTCGTTGCGCTCCAGCGGCCGCGTGAAGATCAGACTGCTGTTGACCTGGAGCACGCCGTCAGGCAAAGCACC
>NW_027468598.1:26204555-26217055 GCF_046254945.1 Alosa pseudoharengus
CTCTCCTGACAGCACAGCCTCTCTGTTGGCATCTTCTGACCCGAGGCCCCTGTCCTTTACAAGCCCTGGGAGTCCCACTCCCTGCCCTCAGGCTACGGGGTCACTGACACGGATATCCCACAGGTCAGAGGGCACCATTAAAAAAGGGGAAAAGAGGGAAGAAGAGAAGAAGAGTAGACGAGAAAAAAGAGAAAGCAAAAAAAAAGAGAAAGAAAAAGTTGCAGTGCTCTATTCATACTCTGCTTTAATGCTCAGGCAGTAAGGCTGGAGGGCTGTAAGGCTGCCTTAGCTTTAGCGCTGCCCAGCACTTTTTATGAGGAGAATAAAACAGGGAGATATTAGTGCCCTCATCAAACGGCTGTCTGGGGTGGGTAAAGCACACAGGGGCACTGGGGCAGGACTGTGTGTGTGTGTGTTTATGTGATGAGCACTGTGTTTTTCTCTGAAGGCATCAATAAAAAGAACAGGGCTAATCCGGGCATTAGTAGCAAAGGAAAGTGTTGGTGCACAGGAAAATGTGTCTGAGTGTGAAAAAGAATGTGTGCGTTTATGTGTGTGTATGTGTGTTTATGTGTGTGTGTGTGTGTTTGTGTGTGTGTGTGTGTGTGTGTGTGCTTGTTCCTGTGTGCATTTGTCAGACTATGCGTGTGTGCACGTGTGCATGTTTGCTTCTTGTCGAACTGTGTGAGAGTGTGTGTGTGTGTGTGTGTGTGTGTGTGTGTGTGTGTGTGTGTGTGTGTGTGTGTGCGCGCGCGCGCGACATTGCTGCATTGCCAGTGAGAGTGTGTGTGTGTGTGTGTGTGTGTGTGTGTGTGTGTGTGTGTGTGTGTGTGTGTGTGTGTGTGTGTGTGTGTGCGCGCGCGCGCGCGACATTGCTGCATTGCCAGTGAGAGTGTGTGTGTGTGTGTGTGTGTGTGTGTGTGTGTGTGTGTGTGTGTGTATTGCCGCATTGCCAGCCGCTGTCTAATTGATATTTCCAGTGGTGGATGCAGGCAACCGTGCTGAAGCTCCTGAGCTCCGTCGCTGCTGCAGCAGCCGCATCTCTGCAGTAGGCAGCCCAGCTCCCCTGTGCAGCTAAACTGCAGAGGAAAAGGTCACACACACACACACACACACCTGCCTCTCCATCCCTACACCTTCTATTACCTTCTCGCTCTCTCTCTCTTTACCTTACAAAGTGTCTCTCTCTCTCTCTCTTCTTACCTTACTGTCTCTCTCTCTCCCTCTCTTTAACTTACAATCTCTCTCTCTCTCTTTCCTCTCTCTCTCCTTACCTTAGTCTCTCTCTCTCTCTCTCTCTCTCCTTCTCTCTCTCTCCTTATCTTACAAATTCCTTCCCCGTTTCAACCTCAGTTCTCTGCCATTATATAAAGGCAAATGCAAAAATGTGTCCCTTTTAAAAATAGTCAGGACATAGTTCGAAAGAGTTTGCCACAGTTGACAAAATGCAACAAAACAGAAAACAAAATGCAACAAAACAGAAAACAAATACAAAGAGAAACCACAAAACAAGTAAAAACAAACAAACAAGGATAACAACAACAACAGTAGCTCCTCCAGTCACTGAAGGACCTGCAGAGCACTAAAGGTGGACCTGAATGGGGGGGTTGGGTGCTGTCACGGCAACACTTCACCGCTTCTCATTAGCGGACGCAGGAAAGTTTCCTCCGTCGCTAGGTAGCCCTGCACAGAGCTGGCTCTCTGTCAACAACCCCCCTTCCCAATACACACACACACACACACACACACACACACACACCATGGGAAGAGTTACCGAGTGCTCTCTCTCTCACTTTCACACACACACACAGCTGTTTAACAAACAGACCGTTCAGGCCATTCAGACCGGTGTGTGTGTGTGTGTGTATGCTCACCTCCTCCTGGCTTTCAGAGTTAGCTGGTTCCTGACAATACCAAAAAAGTGTGTGTATGTAACTGTGTGTGTGTGTGTGTGTGTGTGTGTGTGTGTGTGTGCACGTGTGTGTGTGTGTGTGTGTGTGTTTTTGTGTGTGTGTGCTAGACTAGAGGACTGTATAAAGCACTCTTGCATGGCCGCATGGCTGATGGTGGGTTGCAGTTCTTACATGGGGACTAGCATCATGCTTGTCTAGTTACATGAGTGGCTAATTGCTTTGGAATAATGCTTGGCTGGTTGAAGAGGCTTGAAAAAGTGTGTGAATGTGTGTATGTAACTGTGTGTGTGTGTGTGTGTGTGTTTGTGTGTGTACGTAACTGTGTGTGTGTGTGTGTGTGTGTGTGTGTGTGTGTGTACGTAACTGTGTGTGTGTGTGTGTGTGTACGTAACTGTTTCTGTGTGTGTGAGAGTATACGTATGTGTGTGTGTAGGTGCGCTACTGAGCCTGAGATTGTGAAAACCTGACAATGCCTTCCTGTGTGTGTGACATTTGGATGTGAGTATGTGTGCACTGCTCCATCGGCGCCTGAAGACGAGACGGCCTACGGTGGCTGGGCGTCTGGCCTGCACGCCCACCCAAGCGTGCGTGCGTGTGTGTGTGTGTGTGTGTGTGTGTGTGTGCACGGTGTCTAGTCTGCGTGCTCACTCAGGCCCACAGAGATGAGGGCCGTAAATCTGTGGGGGGGGGGGGGGGGGGGTGGAGGGAGTCTAGCCCTCTCATGTGCACACTCAAGCACCGAATATGAATCAAACATACAGCCACGGCAGGCTCTTTAATTATGGGAAGTGACACACGGGAGCTAATACACACACACACACACACACACTCATACACTGACATAACAACACACACACACACACACATACATTAACACACACGTTCTCACACAAGCACATGCACTCATACATAGACATGCACACACACACACACACACACACACACACACACACACACACACACACACACACACACACTTGTGCACAGGGACACACTCTTATGTCTAACAGCTGGTCCGTCTGGGGCGTTTTATTTTCTTTCTCATCTGAAATGTTGTTGGATAAGGGTCATCAGGCTGACAGGATATGATCTATATCTGGGAGTGGGAAAAGTTAAAAGGGGAAAGCCAGCTACACAAAGCCAGCTAGTGTTTCCAGTGGCTCCGGGAGAGGGGATTTCAGGAGTACAGGGGGAGACTCAGAGGAGAGAGGGAGAGAGGGAAGAGAGGGAAGAGAGAAGGAGGGAGGGTGAGACAAAGATGGGAGGGAGATGGAGGTATAGAGAGGATGAGAGAGGTAGAGGTAGTGAGAGAGACACAGGAGCTGGGGGAGAGAAAATGAGACAGAATGAGGTGGAGAGAAAGAGAACAAGGGAGACAGAGAGAGAGAAAGAGAGAGAGAACAAGGTAGACAGAAAGAGAGAGAGAGAGAGAGAGAGACAAAAAATAAATAAAATGAGAGCAAAAGAAAAAGAGGGTGAGGTGGGGACAGAGAGGGGGATAAGAAGAGAAGGGAGAGATAAAAAGAGAGAAGGAGCAAGATTGAGAGAGCAAACACTAGAGAGGTGAGTGGAAAAAAGGGAGAGGAAAAAAAGAGAGATGAATCTCTCTTTCTCTCTCTGTCTCGCTCTTTCTCACACACACACACACACACACCGGTCCAGCTCCGACTCCACCTAAGGCATGAATCAACCAGGCTCAGGCCCAGAATCAAAGGCCACCTCCAGGGCAGGTCTCTCAAATGAGGATACCTGCTGAAGGAGTCTGGGCAGGCGGGCGGGCAGGGATCGGCCATCCGTCACCCGCCAGACGTAAGAGACTGGGCCGCCTCGTAGATGGAGCACTTCTATTGACAACGGTATTTGGTACAGAACCAGAGCAAAGTTAATCGCTGTCTGGAGGGACTCCCTGGTACATGTTTCGCCTACCTCGACCATGTTTGGTACTCCTTATGATTTATACATGTTTCTCTTGGACACAGCCTGCCTACTCAGCCAAACAAAGAGCACTTAGGATAGGCGATTATTTTCCCCCAAAGAGCTGTGCCATTTTATTAATTGTTTGGACTAAACTGGCCAATTCCACTTTTAGGTTGCGCTGTTCCCAAGTAGGCTTCAGGACGTGCATTACAAAGCAGAACACTGTTGTTTTAAAATGAACTAATGGCTGCAGCAGCAAGGAGAGGAAACATGCTCACTCAAAGGTGCTGATGAGAGGTTGTTGATATTGGTATCGGAGCGCAAAAGTCAATCAAATGACGCTAATCCTTTCCAAGCTCCTGAAACAATAAGGCGTAGCCAGGAACAGTAGCTTAGTATACTGTACACAGATAAGATAGTTAGAGGACCATAAGGAGCAATTTGCTGAATTTTGACCAACAATGTATCGGATTAGAAACATGGACTGCACCATTCAACTGTTACCCATGGTAGAATAAACTATGGACTGCACCATTCAACTGTTACCCAGGGTAGAGTAAACTATGGACTGCACCATTCAACAGTTACCCATGGTAGAATAAACTCTCACCCAGAATGCAATGCATTTCAAACAGTGTTCCAGGAGGACGCTGCAATGTTACCCTTTGTAGAATAAACTATGACCCAGAATGCATTTCATTTCCAAACGGACATCCAGGAGGACGCTGCCTCTCTCTCTCTACCTACCTTGGATGTTGACGATGGTGGAGGCCTGTGTGTTGCCCAGGGGGAAGGTGGCCACTTTGCAGGTGTAGGAGCCCACGTCGGCGAAACCAACGCCTTGCAGCAAGATGGAGGCGTCGCCGATCGAGGGGTTGACAAAGGAGACGCGGTGTGCGTAGTCATCGGCGACGGAGATGCCGAACTCGGGGTTGAAGACGGCCAGCGTGACGGTGCCTGTGGACAGCCGGCGCTCCCACGAGCTCTGCGTCAGGCTCAGGTTGGCGCCCACCTCCACCCGGCAGCCCAGCGTGATATTCTTGCCCAGCACGGCATCCACCTGCGCGGGCACCGACACCTCACTGCTGCCCACCACTACGGAGAGAAGGTGGGAGGGGGAGGAGAGAGAGAGAGAGAGAGAGAGAGAGAGAGAGAGAGAGAGGGTGAAGAAGGGTTTAATTAACACTTCTTTCTTAGAGCAGTTACACTTTTACTTTCATTTAAACAAATAAAGAGAGAATGTGTATGAGACAGAGAGAATGAGTGGTGAGTGTGTGTGTGTGTGTGTGAGTGAGTGAGAGAGAGAGAGAGCGAGAGAGAGAGAGAGAGAGAGAGAGATGGGATTGAAAATGAACAGGAGACAGGTGGGGGGGTGTGGGAGAGGAGGATGAAGAGAGAGAGAGAAAAAAGCTGAGGAGGAAATGGAGACGAAGGTGAAAGGAAAAACAAACGGCTGAGTGCAGCGAAGATGGAGCGCAGGGGAGAGAGAGATTAATCAGTAGAGGTCAATAGAAGAGTGGAGGAGAGGAACAGAGGAGAGATGAAAGGATGCAGAGAGACCACGACAAGAAAAGAAAGATGGCAACAGAGACCCACACAGAGAGAAAGAGAGAGAGACAAAGTGAGAGGGAGAGAAAGACACTGAAAAGACTGACAGAAAGAGACCCAACATGAATATTTGTTGATTTATACCGAAAAAGTTCAAAAGCTGACATCTGCAACATCTCAGCAGTTCAGCAGCCGCACTCTCTGTGTTTAAAGCCAAAAATCCGCCACTTCATCCACACACACACTCACAACACACACACACACACACACACACACACACACACACACACACACACACACACAACAGCAAACATCGGGGGCTGTCATTTTTGAGGAAGCCCATAGTGGGAGAAGCTCTGGAGTGCTGTATTGACCCGCTGCGTTCGCTCGCCTGGCAGAGGCCCTCGCAATGACTCAATTGAACCAAATTTATATGATTAAAACAATCCCTGCTGAAACAGGCCAAACTGAAAGCTAAGCTAAGCCCCCTGCACCCCCCCCCCCCCCATCACCAGCCCCACGCAACCCCCCCACCCCAACCCACCACCACCCTCCCCTCCCCTCTGACTGAGGCAAATTACAGTGTAGGGATATCTGCACAGGAAGACGTCTGGACAGCCTCTCCAGAAAGCCCATGAATGAGCCGCTGAATGAGTTTGCCATAGCAGTCACAATTAATACAAAAAACAGCGTTTTGTAGTGAATCGGAAACGGCTGGTACGGAAGTGCGTTTGTGTGTGTCTATGCACGCAACTCTGTGTGTGTGTGTATGTGTACTGTAGTGTACTGTGTGTGTGTGTGTGTGTGTGTGTGTGTGTGTGTGTGTGTGTGTGAAAGAGTGTGAAGGCTGTTGAGCATATGTGACAAGTTCTCAAGGGGTTTTGCTGAGATGAAGAAGATCAGGGCAAGGAGGTCTGTCTGGCCACCCAGTGCAACATTCACTATAGTCTTAATGAGGAACACACTCACATACAGCTCTCCTATGAACAACACACACACACACACACACACACACACACACACACACAAACAGACACACAAGCATCCTGTGCACACACACACTCTTCTCTCCACAGGACACCTCTACCATTCCCGCTGCTCCCCGTCTGAGCAGGGAGTACCTTGTCACATAAAAGTTTTTTGGATCGAGATTAAAACGAATTGCCCCCAATTTGACACCCCCCACCCCCCTCCCACACACACACTTTTATGGAGACTCTTTAATGTCTGTGTGTGTGTGTGTGTGTGTGTGTGTGTGTGTGTGTGTGTGTGTGTCTGTACCCTCGCGTGCTTCCTTTGAACACAGGGGAGTTATTTGCTGAAACATGTAAACATGATTTTCTGGGGAGCTGGCAGTTTGGATAGAGGGAATGTGGGCCTAATTGTAATTGAATAAAGGTGGATGAATAGGGAAGAGAAAAGGAGAGACAGAAAGAAAATGAGACAGCAAAAAAGAGGGGGAGAGAGAGGAGGGGGAGAGGGGGGGCAAACTGAAGGCATGAGTGTGGAGAGAGACAGCAGAGAGACATTTTTATTCAGGCTTGTTATTGGACAGCAATGAGGCAGATCGGAGGAACCGCATCTCATCCTGGCAGTCCCATTGGCGTCCTGTCTTTTGTTGCTTTTCTGTGCAACGTGGGCTTATCTGCCCTGGGTCAACTTGTAGCCTACTGGAGCAAGGACTGCTGAGAGAACTAATTCTGGCAGGGGAGGTGTGTGTGTATAGTGTGTGTAGTGTGTATGTGTGTGTGTACCCCCCCTTCAACATGGAAAAGTTGTAAGGGGAGATGTCTACACCAGCCACGCTTTGAGGCCAGAAAGAACAACAACACAAAAAGTAGTAATCATTTGAGGGGGGGAAAAAAAGTATTTCCATCCAAAATCTGAAATAAAGATTAAATTATAGGCTTGGTCTTGGATCTAAGTGCAAACTGTTGGCCACGTTCTGGGACCGAGGCCGTTTCTCTCCCTCTCCCTATTTCTTTCTCTCTCTCTCTCCAAATATAAATCACTAGTGTGAGTCATTAACACGCATACACACACACACACACACACACACAGTATACATGAAAAAGGAGCCGCTCCTACGCATATGCTATTCCTCTTCTGCACTCCATGGGTGGCTACAAACCCCTTCACCCAATACCTTTCAGGAAACCCTTTTAAAACACGGCGACTGGGGTTAGTGTGTGTGTGTGTGTGTGTGTGTGTGTGTGTGTGTGTGTGTGTGTGTGTGTGGGGGGGGGGGGGTTGTTGGAACGAGCCAGGCTGGAATGATGTTTGACTTTACTGTAAAACACAAGGTCTAAACGGGCAGAAAACACGATTCAGAGGGTTGACACTGGGATGATGTTGAGTTGCTTTTCAAACCTGCTGAATTAGCCTACAGGTGGGGGGGTGGACAAACTACAGAGGGGGGTGAGAGTAGGATAAGTAACTAAATAAACACAACAAATCAGACAGAGGCTTGGGGGTTCATATGGGGATGTTTGCTATGGAAGCTGTGCAGAACCGACCCGATCCGTTAGCGCGATGGCTCCGTGCGGGGCTCTGGCTCGGCAGGTCTGATCCGAGGCCTGCTGGTGAGTAATATTGCCGTCCGGCCGCAGACCGACCTGCTGGAGGGGTATTTTGGGAGGCGGGCAGGCAGGCGGGCAGTGGAACAGCAGCGGCGGTGGTAAACCTCAGCTATTATATCGCCACTAAAAGGGGCCAGAGAGGCTCCCCATCCTCCAGGACTAATTGCAAGGTTGGAGTACAGACGGAGAGAGAGAGAAGAAAGAGAGAGAAATAAAGAGAAATGCAGACAGTCAGAGACTATAGAGGAAATACAGATAGATGGATAGATCGATAGATAGAAGAAAGACAGATAGAGGGCGATATAAAGATATATAGATAGATAGATAAATAGATAGATAGATAAATAGATAGATAGATAGATAGATAACATATAGATAGATAGATAAATAGATAGCTAGATATATGGATGGATATATAGATAGATTAGGGCTGTAACGATATGCGATTCGAAACCGAAATCGCGACACTTATATCCACGATACTGTGTCGCGGTGTGAAAAGGCAGAACCGCGACACACCCTTTCTAGTGTTTCACGCAGTGCTTTGCAGCTTACGCGGGCGCATAAGCAACACACATCTCCCGCTTTACTTAAAAAATGTTGTCCAAAAATAAATAAATAAATAATAATTTCATACCTCTCTGTTGCTTTCATTGTAGACTATACATGTGTTCAACTTTACCTATCAGTATAGAAATAAACCCCCTCTCCTTGCCCAGCTCTCTCTCGCTCTCCCTCCCTCTCCTGCTCAATGAACACGCGCGACTTGGCCAACACAATCCAAATAATTAGGACGCATAGAAGACGACTAGCTAAATTACTATTAAATCCGCTTAGCATCATTAGCATGCTGCACATATTTGTTTAAAACGCTTGTATTCAAGTTGACTGATCATCTCAATACCAACGTTTCCCAAAAGGGCCTGTCCCAAGGAGAAAAAGTATTATCTTGAAACTTAAACACACATGGGAAAACTGAATAGTCCAATCAGTAGCCTAGACTATGATAAGCTAGCCAACTATGCTACTGTTTACAATATTTCCAAGCTTCAACCAGACAGCTGAATTAAAGAGGTAGAGTTGTAATAAAAATAGCAGGCCTAGGCTATAGACTAATCTGTATAAAGTGTGCTGTCATAAATATCAGACATGCAGTAATATCTTTTTATATCAGGATATAAAATAATACAGATATATTATACTATAGGCCTATCATATTGTAATCATCTGGTGTTAAGTTAGGCTATTCAAATGTTATTTAATAAAATGTCTAGACCCCCCCCCCAAAAAAAAGACGGAAAATCGAGGTTCGTATCGAACTGTGGGTCAAAAATCGTGATACAAACCGAATCGTGAGGTTAGTGTATCGTTACAGCCCTAAGATAGATAGACAGATAGATGAGGAGGGTGTGACACCAGAAACAGAAAAGGTCTTTCACTCTCCTAAAATTGTGGAATAACAGCACTGGCGTGCAAGCACACAGACTGAGAGAGAAAAACACCAAATGCTTCATTTAGAGAAATACTGCTGCCATATGGTAAGAGTAGGCGTTGGGGAGCTGCAGCCAAGACACTGCTGTTTTAAGGGGTGTGTGTCGTGTGTGTGTGTGTGTGTGAGAGTGTGTGTGTGTGTTTGTTTAAGAGTCAGGATGAACATGCTGTCTCCACTTCATTCCTGGCTGAGAAGGAAGGGCAGCTGTCACCTGTCCTCTGTGTGAAGTCACACACACGTACACACACACACCCTGCAGCTACCGGCACTCACACTTCAGTAGCTCCTGTGTCTCAGTGACATATACAGGCCATGTGGTCAGTGGAACTCTGAAATACCTCCAGACACAAATACCAGTGCTCATAATAGCCACTGTTAGGAGGTGTGTGTGTGTGTGTGTGTGTGTGTGCGCACGCATGTATGTGTGTGTGCACATTTGTGTGTGTGTGTGTGTGTGTGTGTGTATGTGTGTAGCAGCCAGGGCTTGTGAAAACACACCCCTCCTCCTCTGAGGGGCTCCGGCAGCATACCCAAACACACCTGGCGCGTTCCAGCGCTGCGTTTGCAGCACGCATCTCATTCCTCAAGCCCGAAGGCTGCCCACAAACCTGCCCGTAGGACCCCCTGCCAGAGGGCCTTCCCTCACAACAGCCGTTGCGCTCCCTCCGAGCCCACTGCCCTGGGCTAGAACTACTCTTTCAGCTGAGTCTAGCACAGTACGGAGGGAGAGCCAGCAGGGAGTGAAGGGAGTGACAGCAACTTGGCTTGGCCTGCTTTTTACCACACCACCACCACCTAGGCCTTCACTGGCAGGGGTGAGGGGTGGAGTGGGGGGTAATAGAACCGGATGGTAGAAGACTGGGATAAATGGTGTGTCTGTCTTATATATGTATGTGCCAAAATAGTGATCGTAAGAGTGTGTGCATTTCATCAATACTGTGTTCTGGTACAGTATGTGTGAAGAGCACATAGGGTGCTAGTTAGGGGCAGCCGTGGCCTACTGGTTAGGGCTTCGGACTAGTAACCAGAGGGTTGCCAGTTCGAACCCCGACCAGTAGGAAATGCTGAAGTGCCCTTGAGCAAGGCACCTAACCCCTCACTGCTTCCCGAGCGTCGCTGTAGCAGGCAGCTCACTGTGTCGGGATTAGTGTGTGCTTCACCTAACTGTGTGTTCACTGTGTGCTGAGTGTGTTTCACTAATTCACGGATTGGGATGAATGCAGAGACCAAATTTCCCTCACGGGATCAAAAGAGTATACATACTATACTTAGTGTAGGGGGGACAGTGGCTTTGGAGTTATAGGTGTTGGACAGTAATCAGAAGGCAGTTGGTTCAATCCCAGCTTCTCTTGGCCTTGAGCAAGACACTGAACTGCTCCCAACTGCTCCCAATGTGCAGGTTGGCATGTTGCATAGCAGCCATCGGTGGGATAAGAGTTTGAGAAGGTTATTTTTTGTGTAATTAAACTGTAATACATTCAGTGCTCTGATGAGTAGAAAAGTGCTACATGCAGTCCAGTTGCCATCTCATTTCAGTGGTGGAAAAGTAGCAACGAGCGAAGTCTGTGGCTTTGCATGTTGGCAGTAGCCCGTCAACAAAATTAGGCTCCATGGTGCCTGAAGCAGTGTGTTTTTACCTGTTGTGCTATTGTGTTAAAACCTGTGTATGTGTGTATGTGTGTACATTTATGAGTGTTTGTTTGTGTGCGTGCAAGTGTATGTGTGTGTGCATGTTTATGGGTGTTGTTGTGTCAGTGGCTAAACTCTGTGTGTGAGCAAACCTGTGTGTGTGTGTGTGTGTGGGTTGGGAGTTGGGTGGGGGGTAGGGCCAGATGGCAGAGGCCTAGGATACCATGAACGGACTCCAGCGTCCTGCCAGGGCCATCCGAACTGAGCCAAACACACAGGGTGCCAGCGAGACGACGAGAGGAATTCTACACTTTGAATGCCGCGGGATTGCGGTGGTAGGGGATCGCTGGATGCCGATGGCTCAGTGGTCCGCCGGTCATGCCCAGCGACCCGTCAACTGAGGGGCAGGGAGCGCAGCAACGGCAGTTTCATGACACTCGAGCTACACTCAAGACATCAAGACACTAGCAGCAATGTAGCAATGAGCCATGGAATGGTAAAGGAGCACGCCAATGTTCTGGAAAATAAGCTTATACCATCTACCCCAGCGTTAGATCAGTTAGCCTACAGTTCCCTTTTAGCTACAGGCTAGCTATAGGCTAATTGGTCTAACCCACTTCCAGTAAATTATGCTAAGCTAGGCTAACAGTATAAGATTGGGTTATTGCACACAGAGAAGGGAAAAGGTATGTATCCTCTTCTTACCTAACTCTAGGGTAGAAGGAAAATAAGCAAATTTCCCAAAACGTTGCCATGTTGGCCACACACAAAAGTTGCACGACAAAGTCAAACTAATCCCAACTTCTGAGGAGACAAGCGAGATGGGCAACCAGCAAATTGCTGTATTTGGCTGTGAGGCTTCGGCCTCTTGTTCTCATCCCATGCCACATTAGTCGTATTGAAAAGTGACTTCACACTTAATGAATTTCCCGGTTTAGTCCAGTGAATGCTGATGGTCATGTTGTCAGCTGGTCCAGTTCAGGGGACCAATGACATGAGAGACACAGTGGAACCAGCAGCTCCATACTGCGAGAGCCATGAGGCACCTTGTTGCCATTTGCCTTTTCGTTTGTGTTGAAAAGTCACTTCAACAACGAAGTAAAAGTTCGCTCAAGCGTAGGTTCCCCCCTCTCTTTCTGAGAAACATTTTTAAGTGCTGCTGGCATACGGTGTCAGGTAAAGCCACAAGTGAAACGGCTTGCCGAGTGAAGTGAACCTCGAGTGAGACGGCTTCAGCTGCTGTCATCGTTTCTTCCATGAGCTTGATTTACGGCCCAAAGAGTCCTTGTTCTTTTTGTAGAGATGGCATCCTCACAAGTGGCATTCAAACAACTCAACAACAATGCATTTCTATTGTGAGGAGATTAGAATCCAATTTCACTAGGTACTGTGAAGGGAGAGCCTCCACTCTTAATAGTACAA